>NC_091102.1:2712500-2822500 GCF_024713975.1 Paralichthys olivaceus | reverse complement strand
GCACCAGGCCGCTCTGTGCACGTTTGTGCAGGGGTGGACAAAATAACCGAAACACCTCGTGATATAACGCAGCCAGCTTCTTCACAGCTGCATCAGAGTTCTGTACATGCTCGTGTGTTATCCGTCCCTGCTGTGTGCGACCGGCGGAGTCAGTGTGTGGTCCCTGGAAGTGTTAAAGCTGAGAGTCTTGTGTAGCGAGCTGGCTGTGGTTTGTGTGGCTTAGTGTCTGTCTGTGTGCGACTGTGTGTGTGTGTGTGTGTGTGTGTGTGTTTAAGCACGCCGAGTGCGTCCTCTGGCTGGAAGGGCGAGGCCATAAACGCCTGACTCTCTTCATCCCGTATTATCAAGTGAGATGTTTGCGAGAGAGCCAAACATGTTTGCCAGAGGGCCTCAGTCTCGCCCCCTCACCCCTGGTTATTTTCCTCCCTCTCTCTCTCTCTCTCTCTCTCCCTCTGTGTGTGTGTGTGTGTGAGTCCCTCTCCAGAGCTCCAACAAAACAAGTTGTGTGTTTGCTCTGAAGGTCTCTCCTCCCCTCACACCAACGCTCGCCACATCACAGTCACACATCTGAGGGCCATCAACGGCAAATTCCACAATAATGTACCCTTCCCCAACAGCAATCATTTCTCATAAACAGCTTCATAAAAACTGCTCGTGTTGTTCCCCATTTTGTTTTCAGGCTTTTTTTTTAAAAAGAACTAATTGAGTGAAACATACTTCTCATTCTTCCTCCCTGGGTGTTAGTTCTGTGCTCGGAACATTTCAGCACATCCCACCTTCATTACTCTCACGCGACATGTGTACGTTTATTTGACAACACGGCTTTTAATATATCCTCCTCCCTCTCCTCCTCCTGCGTCTTTTATCTGCTGCTGCAGAGCCAAGCATTAACCAATAGCTTGATAACCCTGCTATAAAAGCGGATCTGGAACGGGAAGAACAGCCGTATCTCTGGATATTTTCCTATAGTTGACGCCTCTCATGTTCTCCCCTGCTATCAGTGCTAATAATGCCCTCATAGGTCACCCTCTCTCTCTCTCTCTCTCTCTCTCTCTCTCTCTCTCTCTCTGTGTGTGTCTGGTTTGCATGTTTGAAAATACAACCCTTCATTAGCAGCTCAGAACGGTAGAAGATACCAGAGAGGCTCAGGAGGCGAGTTCTTCCTCTTAAAGGGTTTGTTGTGTTTCTTACTTAAAAACTCAGGCGGTTAACTTTTCACCCACAGTCACACTCCTCTGTGAGTGTGTGTGAGTGTGTGTGTGAGCTCCAGATCTGTGTGTGTGTGTGTGTGCGTGTGTGTGTGTGAGGATGAGGAGGCAACTTAAAAACCAGGTTCATTCTTCTTTACAAAACGTCGTCCTGCTGTTTTCTCAGATTTCCTTCTCCAGTTTGTGCACGTCTCCCGTCACCAGCACCTGAAGTTAAAACAGCTGGACGCAACTGAAAGTGTTTTTCCAAACGTTGGTGCAGGGGAGATGAAAATAGAGGCAACAGAGAGCGATTGAGATTAAAAAAAAAAAAAAAAGATAAAGTAAACTATAAAAAAGCAGCAGCCTTCATGCGCCCAGTCATTACACTGTATGTGTTTCAGATGGATGGGACTACCAATCAGTGTGTGGCGTCTGATTTGTAGAGTTTGGCTTTGAATTACATGTTTGTGTGTGTTTACGTCTTTGAGCTGGACACGTTGTTTATAGGTGTGTTTGTTGTTGTGTCCCTCACTCCTATTTCTCTGGGTGTGTCTGCATTTTTTTCGCTCTGCAATCTTGTCCTTGGCCCTCGGTGTGTATTTGTTATGTCTAGAACACGTAATAATGTGGAATTTGATAGTGTCTTATCATCAAAACACGACGGTTGTCCTAGAGTCAAACATCATGTGGGACTCACACAGCAGAATGTGCGTTTTAACCTTTTATTTCACGAGCTCTCATCCCAACTCGACACTGTGCTGTTAAAGTTTTACTTGAAAAGATGCAGAATATTCACGTTTATTGACGATTTCTTCTTTGACGGGATTTAAATTAAATTAAATTAAATTAAATCTCTAATAATTCAGTGTGCTGTTTCTGTGACAGTTGCTCAGAGAAGCAGTAAATTGGGAAATGTGTCATGACACCCTCGTTATCAGAAACACATTACATTCTGAGCCCGTCTCCATAGCAGATCCTCTTATCACGTCTTCATTAACTGCTCCGACTATCACTCGTCTTATCACACAATGCAGAGCAGATGAATTTACACGCAGGCGATAATAATCTCATTGTTTGAACACTGATATGCGTTGGTGAACCTGTGATTTGCCGGTCAGAGCCATTAACGCTGTCATACAGCTATCACACGTTTGTTTAAGTGCCGGCTTTCAGGTTGTTGCTCAACACGCCCATAATAATTACATAAACCAGATTGGCATTTATCAATCTGTGACAGTGGAAGTTTCTGAGCTGTTGGGATAATCCTGTCGTTATTTACACGTCGCTCTGCAGAGGTTTCAGGAGTTGAGAGAAAAATAAATCAGAGGAAACACAGGGAAAGAGATGGGATGTAAATCAGTTCATCAATCACTATCTCGTTCTGTGATCTGCAGGAAACAAAAGCTTATTTACGACATATTAAAAATCAGTTTAAGTTTTTTATTTTCCCTCAAAATAAAAGAACTACTCTCTTACTTCAACTGAACTACAGCATCAATTAAAAACGTTAATGAGGAACTGTTTGACTGGAAACTCGTCATGATTCACTTTGTTATTCTTTCCTTTTTCTCATCCTCCTCTTTCTCCTCTACTGAAGTTAAAAGTACGAGACTCTGAAAATACTGCGTTACAAGTGGAATCCTAAACTTCACAGAACTAGAAGTATGTTCTCCAAAGGAAAAGTTCTCGTTCCACAGAAACCTGTGTGATATATGATTACAGTTGAGCTGCAGAGCAGATTATTAATTCTTTTGAGAGTTATTTTCTTAATTAATTGACTGTTTGTCTATAAAATCGTCAAATAATCGCATCATAACATCCGAGAACCCAAAGAGAATCTTCAAAAGTCTCATTCTGTCCAACCAACTAACTGCTTGGTTCTCTACCACCCCGCCCCCCCGGACATGACGTGGTAACATTTGCTGTCGATGAGGTGGAGGTGGTGGAGGACGTCTTATCTAAGACCATGCGAGCAACGGTTGTCAAAAAATAAATAAATAAATAAATAAAAATGCAAAGCACGATATCGGCCTTTATCTGCTGGGTTCAAAAAACCAAACAAATGAAATGTAATTGATGTGTCGAGAGATGAGATGCTGCTGGGAAACTGGAGAATCTGTTATAATGCGTGTGTCCCAGGTTAGATGGTGAGATGTCGGCAGGTCCTGATAGGGATCGTCAGCAGCGTTGGGGGTGGAGGTGTGTGTGTGTGTGAGTGGGGGGGGGGATTTACAGCAGGATGGGACTTGTTGGTGATAAAGACAGATTCTCTGGAGGATTCTTTTTGAAAAATAAAAAAATGAAACAGTCTTCAAGGTTTTAATTCGTCTTTTCTTTTTTTTTTTTGCACTGGCTGTAACTTGCGGCCGACGACAGGCAGTGAATTTCTTTCATTGTTCCAATATATTCAGTTGTTTCTTCATTGTAGCTACAACGACAGAGTCAGCGGTTTGATTTATTCGTGAAGCCTCCCTCTTTCTCAGCGAGCCTCACATCGTGAGTTATGACGACCACTGGACTCTGTGTAGCTCTCTGAACTTTTCTCGCTTTTAATAAACTTTGCCACTTGTATTTTTCAGCCTTTGCCTCCCACAGTGTTTAATCAAGCCAAAGCTAATGTTTCTGATTTTGAATTCATTTTAAAATTCTGCCCATGAGCTCTTAATACCTCTGGGATTTCTTTTATCCGTTTCTAATCACGCACAGTGAATTATATACAACATTCAAACTAAACACGTGGATTCTGCCTCATGTTGTTCAGCTCAAATTCACTTCAATCACTCAAATCTGGCCAAAGATCAAATTCTGTATCACAGTTATAGAGACTAAAACTACGACAGTAATAAGGCGTATCCCAGTTCTGTTAAAATGTGCTTTTAAAAAGTGCAGATATACAAATTTCACTTGTACGGTCATTAAACGTTGAGCGGTACGACTAAGTAACGGAAACTTTGCAGCATGAATACCACAGATCCGGTCACCGTTTCATTCCTACTGGTCACAAACTCTAATAGAGAAACCTCCCATGCTCCTCCATGTTTTTCCACAGACGGATTCTAATCCCTCTCTCTTCGGTGAGGGGGGGGGGGGGGGGGGCAGATATTGTCCAGGGGCTCGTGGGTAAATAAAAGCCGTCCATTTGGCCTGAGCGAGCTGGCTGCTCTTTGATACTTTGGCGTGTGTCTGGCCTGGCAGCGTTTCTAATGGCATTAGCCGATATTAGATGTTTGGCTGATGCTTCCTCATCAGGGGACAACAACCCATGAGGCTCATACTGTCGTGAACAAACCGTGCATGTATATATACTCGTATATTAAACACACACACACACACACACGTCAGTGATCCAACACCGTTGCTGCAAACACTGATAAACTCTCTGTCTCTCTTTTTCCCTTCTCTATTTCAGCCTCTTGTTTCTAACACACTTGCTGTTTCTTCCATCTAAGGGTGGTGCTGTTTTATATTTTCCTTTCTGTCAACAAACTCCATGAAAAGACCAAATCACCCAGCCTCTCTCTCGGTGCGTTCCCACTTTCCCTCCATGTCTGTGGCTCTCCGCTCCGAGCCCATTCATTACTGAAGACCTTTCAAACGGGTCACAAATATATAGTTTCACTCTTAAAAGGGCAGAATTACGTCCGTAAACAACTGGGCACTGTAGTTTCTGGCAAACAGGAGTAAACAGTGCGTTTTTCCAGGGACTATTTTCAGTCACGGATTAATACACATGTGATGCCGTGTCGTGAGAATTTCCAGCAGCTGGACGTTTTTATTTTGAACTCAAAGTAAACTGTAGTATCCGTGTTTTAATGTAAGCGACACGTCAAGTGCTCAATGATGATTATTCTTTAAAGTCTAAGACAACAACTTTGTTCCAGAGGAATAAGTTCCTGTTTCATTTCTCCAGACTCGTTCTCTCTGGCTGGAGCTCCTCTGGGGGTCTGGAGGAGGATGGAGCGAGGAGGGGAGAGTCCCATCACCCAGGACAGTCCTGAGCGGAGGGGAGGCAGCCCGGACCTCAGCGGCCTCCCACCACCGGGGAAGAAGAGCCGCTTAGAGCTCAACGGGAGCCCCACCGGACCCCGCATACGCCACAATGGAGCGCCGCTGAGACCCCTGGGAGGTAAGCAATGTCCTCGAGATATTTTGGGATGTGTGAAGAGATTCATTCTAATGTGACAATCTCGCTTTTAGAGCGTTTCCATGCACCTGCTCCACTGCACAGTTTGAATCATTGCATCAGAGCCCGGAGTGGAAGTGACAGAAACTCTAACTGCACTTGAAATATTGTAAAACATTTTACAATGAGATGTAAAATGTGAAACAGTTTGATAAACTAGATCAGATATACGCACAGGTCATTATCCAGAGCTGCACCAAGTTTCACCAGTTCATAGATATTACCACTCTACACGGATTTCTTTTCTTAAAATCTCAAATCTCACAACAAAAATACTGATTTCTGACTAAATCAAATCCACTTCAAAAGCTAAATGACAACATGGCCGAAGGTAACAAGATGTAGAGGAAGCTTGTGACTTAAACTTCCACTGAACAGACGAAAACATCGAATCTACAAACATTTCGTTTTTTCATCGTTTTGTGCTAATGCAAAGTCACCGTGCCGTCTTGTTACCACGGCTACAGAGGTTAAGTTTTGGTCTGGTTTGTTTTGTTGGCAGGATTATCTACTGGACCGATAATCACGAAACCGAATTAATTCAAGGGTTTCGATGAAAAGAAATCCAACGTGTTCAGGGTACTGATATTTATCAGCGTGTGCAATTTGGTGCAGGTCCAAATAAAAATGTGGTGAATTCAAATGTGCTTTCATAAGCATGAACTCTACTGAGTCCCACTGTAGTAAATTTTTTTATAGCTCTTTTGTGCCAAACCCAGAGACAACAGCGTCCGGCTGTGCTCGGAGCCAGGATGTGGCCGTGTTGTAGTGTGGCCGCTCTGCAGGGAGAAGCTGGAGCTGCTTCCACACTGTTAATCTATAAGTCTGGGGGGAACTGTATAATACAGGCTCACCAAATAAAGGAGATTGCTCCATATAAATAAGATTTATACAACTCACTCTGGGTTATCGATCCCTGCATTCATTGTGAAAGTTGCTTCTTGTTTATGTGCATGTGTGTTATGCACTTGTCTCTGGGTGTTTGTGACGCCATATGTTTGCAGAAACGTCAAACTCTTGATTTTTGCTTGTTTTCCTTTAATATTTCTTAAATTTGGGGGAAACAAAAAAATTATAAATATTCTGCTCCAGCTAAAGGATTTTAGGGCATAAAACAGAAATATTGATAAAATTCATCCTTTATGCAAAGTTGTGGGACGTTTTCAAGAGCAATAAAAAGACATTTCTGTGGGTTTGGCTGCGCAGTTTGTACTGAAGGATTTAAAGAGGTGGGAGGAATCTGTGTTTCTGAAGCGAGAGAATGAATCGATGTTAAAGAAATAAGAAATGAAATAGTTCAGTGTGAGGAGAAATGACGAGGGACGGGGGGAGGGACAGAGAGAGGAAGGGGTTTCCTGCTGAACGGATGGTTGGCCTGTAATAATGACGGGTTGTCTTTGAAGACAGGAAACTCGACGTGTCTCCTCCAAACCACACTGCCGCCACGAGGAGGGGGCCACACACACACACACACACACACACACACACACACACACACACACACACACACACACACACACACACACACACACACACACACACACACAGAGCAGCATGCAAACACAACCATACTGATTTACATACACACACCATATGTCCACATTCACAAATGTCTTCGCTGAGACACTCACACCCAAGAAATGCTGCCAAAACACACACCCACTTATAGACACACACACACACACATGCACGCACACACACACACACACACGCACGCACACACACACACGTATCTTATTTTAATATCCCAGTTCACTCATCCCCCATACATATTAGAGGGATTAGAGGTTTGAGGCAACATCACATCATCCAAACCAGATCATACAGTCAGCGGCCAAATCACAGGACACTGGATATGAGAGAAGACAGACTGAGGTGGAGACGGAGGAGCGAGCGAGATAGAGCCGGAGAGAGGGAGAGAGAGAGGAGCGCTGGTCGGAGGGAGCTGCTCTGTGTTGACAGTTATATTTCCCTGTTGGGGGAAATTCACTTACTTGAATTGGCACGGTGCTCCAGTGTGTAATTCACTCCATGAGAGCCTGGAGGACTGGGAGCAGGGTGATTAATGAGGAGGAAATAGAAATATACGAATTGACTGATTAAAACAACGGGTGGGATGGATCTGTGTGTGTGTGTGTGTGTGTGTGTGTGTGTGTGTGTGTGTGTGTGTGTGTGTGTGTGCTGGGGAAAGGCGGCATATGTGAGTGTGTGTGTGCTCAGCATTGTGTGGTATCCATGCGGGGAAACACATTGCTGTGTGTGTGTGTGTGTGTGTGTGTGCCATGTATTATTAGTGCTGGGAAGCTGCCTAATGCCCACAGTCCATCATTTCTTCAGAGAGCTTTAATTAATTGCTAGTTGACAGGTGGCCCAAAACCAAAAGCCTTTTAGGAAAAAGGGTTGATATTGGAGAGGAAGGATTGATATTGGTGCACGGAGCCAAAGAGAAGGAACAATTGGAATTACTGTAACCAGACACGGAGATGGAACAAGTGGCTTGTCTCCATTTTAATGTTTTATCGCCTTATTTATGACACCGAGCTGACGGGCGTCCTGATACAGACACAAGCAACAGTGCACATAAAGGTGTCTTAATATGGGAGGGTGAGAAACCTGAGACGTGAAGGTTCCCTAATATGAATAAAGTTATTACGATATTATTAAAGTTTAGAGTCAGCAGAAGTCGATGTGAGGACACAGCAGGGGAAAGTGATGCCGTACAGGTAGAGGACATGGACGGAGATGATAAGAGCCGACACCAGCGCTAGAAACAACAGCAGCAAATTTCAAACTTAATGTTTGACGTCTTCGTGTTCTGTCTTCTACAAACTGTCAGCTGTTTCCTTCCATCGGGTTCAGTTCCCAAAACCTGAGCTTCAGATAAAACAAAAACAAGTGGATGAATCTTCTGTGATGAGAACGATGAAGAGTAAAACGCTCATGTGTCCGAGGACAGCTGGAGAAGAGTCCACATGTGAAGTCTCAGCCCGATGCAGCGAAGTAATGAGCCACATGTCTGCACAGCTTCACGTGTTCTCTGGATTCTTTTCTGTTAATAGTTAATATAAGTATTCACAACTTCCACGTGTGGTTCAGACAATTGTTCAAAGCCTTTGAAACTACGCCAAGGTTTTCACCCCCGTGTGTATATCTGTGTGTGTTTATCTCTTTGTGTGTGTGTGTGTGATGGGGTATCAAAAGATGAGATATATCATGAAAACCGGATGAATAAAATGGATGTTCTTTTCTTTTCAAACTAATACCCTGATGAAAGTTACACTTGTTCTCAGTGTATATTTGTATAAAGACTTTCCATATCTCCTAGGGGAGCCATTATTATGACAGCTTGTCTAAAAGACTTATTGGAAATGCCTGTAAATGTGCAGAGAACACTTTCACAGTCCACTGAGGAATGCACACCATTTGATTTACATCCCTTGTTTGATTGTAGCTCATTTAGAAGTTCAGGTGTTGTTATATCCCACAGTTTTAAACACAAAGGATAAAGCGATTACAGGCCTGACCCAGTGGAAACACAATCCACATGTCTGCTGTCTGCCACGGATAAACTGTGTCGTGATCACAGACAATAGAAGCCAGACACTAAAGGATTCTCTATTTTCTCCTTTTCCCCTCTCGCTCAACAGGTCTGATGATCCCCGTCTTCTGCGTGGTGGAACAGGCGGATGGAGGGATTCAGACGGACGGATGCGAGGGCAGGGAGGAGCACGCAGAGTTTGTGCTGGTCAGGAGGGATATTCTCTTCTCTCAGCTGGTGGAGACGGCTCTGCTCGCCCTCGGCTACTCCCACAGCTCAGCGGCACAAGCACACGGTCAGTCAGAGACGCCGCCACTGCACTTCTGTCACCATTGTTTTACATAATAGGGAATAATTTCAAAATCTATCTGTCAGGTATTTAAAATAAGGTGTGATTATAGCTGAGTTAAGCTGATTAAGGACTGAGTATTATTGAAGGAGCAGGAGCTGCATCCTTTAGTTAGAGAAAGCATCAGGCCCGAAGCTGCACGTTATGTCATGCTAATAAAACTGTTCCTCGAAGGACAAGTTCAACATTTTGAAAAGTATGTCCATTTGCTTTCTGTTGACTGGACATTAAATATGAAACAACAGCCCGTTAGCTTAGCTTAGCATAAAGATTGGAAACAGCCAAGTTCCAACTTCACGATATTTAGAGAGCGATACTGAAGCTCGCTGCTGAACAAAGAAAACCTCCCACACTCGCTGCACAGTCAAACTTCAGACAGGGTCCGAGTCACAGTAGTTTGTGACGCCACAGAAACGAGCACTCAGAGACGGCGATGCTGCCAAAATCAATAAAACAAGACTCTTACAGTTTGAAACTTTTCAGCCCTGGTAGAGAAACACAGAACAGCAGCTTCTTTAGATCCTGTTACGACACTGTCAAGTAAAAAAAAAGCCAAATATCTGAGTTCAAGCTGCCGTCTTTTGTTGGAATAACAAGAGTTTCATGAAGGCCATTATTAATAGTCATGATTTTCCAACCACCAAGTGTCTCTCACTGTGTAAACTATGGTACGACTGAGTCAGAATTAAATATCCTGCAGCTTAGGGGTCAAGACGAGAATGGTCTTTGAAAGGGGACTCTCCCTCTAATCAGTGGCCTGGGAAGAAAAGTGGATGTGAGGTTGTCTATTTAGAGCAGACGCTGCACTGTTACACTGGTAATAAGCACAAGAATGTTTGAAAAACACAACTAAGACACAGACAGAGCCTGTAAAACTCATTAAAGACACAACAAAGAGCTGGACAGGAATGTCTCCGCAAGACTAAAATACATTTTGTGCCTGTGTGTGTGTGTGTGTGTTTGTTGAATGTATGAGCGTGCAGTATGTGTGAGAATGTTTATGAAGCAGAATGAAAAGAAAGACACTGTAATTTATTGTTGCACACATGGTACTCATCGGCCACAGGACAGTGTCATTTATTGCTGTTATTTCTCAAGCATGCAGAATATTCCGTGTTGCGTCACATCGATATATAAAACTGGAAACAACGGAGCGACAGTGAGCGACGCGGCTTCTGCAACACGCGGACAAATGGTGTCATCACCGTCAAATCTCAGAGTGTTAAAGGAGACATATTCAGACTGATGGTTTTAAGTAGTGTGCGTGTATTATTTTATATATATATATATAGTAGTATATTTATTACTGTCAGAGGTTTTCATGCTCTAATCTTCAGAGAACATCACTCTCCTCATACTGTCAGTGCTGCAGCTCCTCTTTTCAGCCTCGGGATTTTAGCTCCTGTCTCTTTAAGGCCCCCCCCCCCGTCCTGATAAAGTCCAGTCTGCTCTGATTGGCCAGGTGGTCCGCTCTGTTGTGATTGGTCAACCAGTAAAGGTGTAGACGAGCTCCTCTTACCACCGACTTTGGGCTTTTTTTTAATCTTTGAGGAGCTTTCTCATAAAATGGATTTATCACCTTCTGTGTCTCAGACAACCAGTGCAGATTAAGTCTGAAAGCTTTCTCTCGACTCGCTCTTAAGTTAATGTGTTTGTGATGTTTAAGAGACGTTGACCTTTAACCACGACAATTATGAGTTCATCCCTGAGTCCAAATTAACATTTGTACCGAATTTGAGGGAATTCCTTCGAGGCGTTCTCGAGACAACGTGTTCACGAGAATGGGACGGACACAAAACACGACGCCTCCAGCAGCGGGCCGTTCCTCTAACACGCTGGTGGAGAGAAAAACTGAAAGATCATCGTGTGTCTCCTTCAACACGTGGTTGTGATGTGCAGCAGGTCGAACACATGTGCGGGCGTTTGTTCACACAGTCGTGTAAACACACGGTCACAGGTAATCCCTTTACAACCTCAAGGCCAGCAGCTCTTATCAGACCTCAGCCCACCTGAACCAGGACGTGCACTCCTCCACCTCGCTTCACTCTTCATCGCCCCAACGCACATCGAGCGTCTTCATCAGTCAGTCGCCATTCATGTGATGTCACTTCTGTCTCAAGATTTCTTAAGTCTCTTAACATTTAACGTGACATTTACTGTTTAATATCCCTGACGTCCTCACTAACCTTCACAGAGCTGATTTCAGGCACTTTGCTCTGTTTAAATGAAATTAGTCTTTTATAGAGTTTAAAGGTTTAAGAACTTTATTATCTCAAGTCTTTTATGCCTCCGGAAACAGTTTTATTAGTTGTGTTATATCTGTTTCCTGTGTCCCAGTATAGAACTTTTTGGTCTCGTTTGTCATCATTAACTCCTTTTGAAACGTGTTTTGCCGCCGACCCGCAATGAATCCTGGGATAGATTGGCCTGAGAAAGATAATCCCGTAGAAAACCTCATTGCTCGGGTTTGGAAAGACGCATTTTGAAACGGGACAGCGTAGTTGAACCGTTGTGATGCCATCGGTTTTCAAATGAACCGTCCGAAGGAAGTGGACCATGAATTGCGACGCAGCTCATGTAATGGATTACTTTGGTGACTGGAAATTATTTTTTTCAAAAAGCACCTGGAGATTGAAGATTGAATTGTTACACAAAGTTGTTTTTTTATAAATTAAAAAATACAGAGAGAAACTTTTTTAATAGATTAAAAACTCTAAAAGTTTATTTTAGATTGTTTTCTTCTGGTTGCAGCATTTGACAGTCGTTTAAAACGAGTCACACAGATGCACATTATCCAACAGCGACGGCCTGAGACAGCCCACTAAACTGTGCGGCCAGCGTTTGCGACGGTTTGCAGATGAATGCCATTAGCAGCACTTTTAGCTTCAAATATTTTTGCCAAGTATCAGGGGAGGTCTCTCTCTCTCTCTCTTTCTGAGTCTGTCTCATCAGTTTGTCTGGAAAACAGCCAGACACGCTGGTCCCCTGTCCACATCAATGCACTCCTCGAGAAAAACACAACACCAGGGGCTTCAAAGACACGAGTGAACGGGACGTCACAGCTCGACACAAACAAAACTCCGAGAAATGTCTCGATTGCTTACACACACACACACACACACACACACACACACACACACACACACACACACACTTGTAAACTCTACTTAACCCATGCAGGGTTGCATTTGCACGCGCTAAAATTGACATACACTTTGCGAAGTATACCGTGCAGTATCACAGACAAAACACACTCATGCACGCATGCACGCACGCATGCACACACACACGCACACAGACACACGCCCCCCCAGCTTCTCTCAAATGAATACTTTTTGTTTTTTAAAACAAGCGTTTATGTTAAATGAATAATTTCTGGCTTAAATTATACATTTTTTCCCCTGCGGTCCACAACCAAAATTACACAGAGTCCCAGCTATTTTCTCCCTGTTTGAATTGTGTCCTGCATTCTTGTGTCCCAGCGGTGTATTTAAAGCGCCCGCCGAGGACCATGGCCTTTCTTTAATTAGCTCAGCCCAGTAATTAGATGGGAGATATTGTTTATTTCAATTATAAGGGTCTGAAGGCTTTTATAGAATGGATGGGAGCAGACCTGTAGTTTATGGCTTCGGTCAGTGAACAGTTAACGGTGGTCAGTCGGAGAGAGAGAGGGAGAGCATTGTTGCAGTGCCACGTCTGACAGGCCACAAAGGGTCACTGCAGCAGAACATGTCCATAATTCACCGGACACCTGAGGTCAGGCCGACGGTAAATTACAGTTCTTGCATTTAGGTCCCACGTTCTCACGGAGCATCACTCTCTCCGAAAGGCATCAGTAGTTAATAAATAAATGATCAATGCTTCATAATTACTTATCTTCGTTATAAAAACGTATTTTGGGTGTGTGTGGATATTGTAACTGTTATATTTTTACTCTTTATCTTTACTAAACACTAAACCGGAGCTTCAGGACGCCGGTCGGTTGCAAATCCATAATTACGGCTACAGGAGTAAATATTTGTATGCGTATTTTTGTCCCTTTTTTTTGGACCGATTGCTCCGGACATTTCCTCAGACTGAGTTTCTTTGGGTCAGCATGAAATTACTCCCACCTGAGAGACAAGAGTCTTTACAGTGAGGGACTGAACTCTGTAAATCAGACCAAGCCACATGGGAGGTCTCTCTGTGGCCATGGGTCGTGATTCGCTTCATAATTATTGTGGATAATAGGTTCACTCCTGAGATCCGACAACATGGCATCCAGATAATTGGAAAAGTTTTTCACTGCACAGAAACATTCATTTACTGGCCAATAAAAATCATCTGATATGAGCTTTTCACAGACACGTGTATCTGCCGTCATGTGCAGCGAAGTGAGAACTTCTGTTTGTAGAGAAGTTGTTAATTATAAAAACTGAACTTCACGTGTAAACTAAAAACTAAATCCTCTTGTCTTAGAACACATCCGTCACAGTTTGTTCAACACTGACGTGCTGGACTCTCTTTACCTCGATGCTACTATAGATCATCCGGTGGCTTGTGTACAAACCCGCCTCACCATCCTCCTCAGACTTTGCTGCGGTGACGTCTCCTTGTTGCCAGATCCCACCCTGACGGGTTATCAGGAGTTCCCTATTTTTAAATTAAACACACAGTTGTGGATCCATAAATGACAGGAAGTCACCAATAAAAAAGGTTGTTCAACCAAAATAAATCATCAAGTGGGGGATGTGTAAATGTTGAGTTATTAAATATGTGCCGGTTCAGAAGCAGCTTTATTGCACCAGGTAGAACATCGGGGTCGTCTAATAAATGACAGAGGTAACTGGAAAGACAAAACTCAAAATATTCACATTATAAAGTAGTTTATTTACGTACGGGTATTATAATTACTCATGTAAAGACATTTTAAATCACTACAAGTCTTTATGTGTTGTTATTTATCGCCCTAATGAAACAGCAACCAAACCTCATGGCTGCTTATGAGTTGTAGATTAATTATTACACTAATATCTGTTGACAAATACATAACAGTTTGATATAAACTGTGCTTATAACTGCTCTTATGTGAGTTTAAATTAACCGTTAAATTGAAAACCCTTTATAACGTGCGTCTTACCCTAAAGCTGCAAATGTGTTTCGAAGCGAGTTGAACCATCACTTTTCATGAAAACCTTGTTTCAGAATTCTTTGTGTTTATTTGAAGTGTTTCAGAGAAGATGGACACTCCCAGAAAAGACAGCATGACACATATCTATCAGACTTATTGCAGCACGGGACAGTGGGAATATTGTGCGTACGCGTGTATTAGTGTGTCTGTGTGCATACGCATGTGTGTGGGTGTGTGCGAGTGTTGATGGAGTCGGAGACATTAGTGGGTGTTTGTGTACGGATTTGCGTTTGTGCGGATGGGTGCACTCAGACATGAGCCAAGCCACGAGCCGGCCACATGAAAGCGTGTCTCTGGGAGGTGGAATTTTAATGTGGAAATGGGAACAATGATTTCTACTTTTAAATGTGGACAAGAAGCAGAGCCCATTGAAGAGCCGAGCAAAAATGATGGCTCAATTATTAATTCATTTACCATCACACTGTGAGTGTGGGCGTGCGCTTGCATGCGAGCTGGTGCATGTACGTGTCCACGTCTCAGTGTGCCGTCATGTGTCCTCTGTGAGTTTGTGTTTGTCTGCTTATTCACGCGTTTGCTTCCACTCGACTGGGCATTAGCGAAAAATGGTTACGACTTATTTTCAGATGCTGTGGATGCCGCACGCTGACGATAACCAGCAGCATTTTTGTGTTTGTGAGCGAGAACAAAAGAGATGAGAGGAGGAAGGGCTCATTGTTTTCCTTCTGTCATAAAGTCATCTTATAATAGTTATTTTATTCCCGTCTCTTAAAATGTTCCTCATTAAATCGTCGACAAAATAAAAATGTTTTGCGTGTGAAATTCACGTTATTACATGTGTAATATTTTATTTCACATGCTTTGAATTTACAAATATTCCCTCATATAAAACTAAGTAAACTAAGTACATATATTGATGGATAGAACAAGGAACGTTCCATGTGGCTCAGATGAACTAAAATTTATACTGTCGCTGAAATAAAACGGTTTCTGGTTCTGCTTGGTTCTGAAATGCCTCCATGGTGGTCTCTGGTTCCTCTGGGGTTCTTCCCTGCCCTGAGGGGTCCGGTCTATTCCGTTCATACGAGAGAATTAAATGATGCTCCGCCGATGACCAGATAATTAACAACACAGCCCGACTGGAATCAAATATAACTGAGCTCTGAAACCCGGTGGAAGGAAGAAAGACATAAAGGAATAGAAACACTTACAAAAAAGAGAGAAAGAAAAAGATGGGGAAAGATCAGGACGGAGAGGGGAGGATGTGGGGGAGGGGAGATGGGGGAGAGAAGGGGACAGAAAGAGAGAGAGAGGGGGACTCTGCAGGACCCGTCTGGATCTCATTTGGAGGATAGTAATGTGATTAGCTTTGTTTAGTTTTCACAGCTCCAGCCAGTCCCCATAAAGAACCTATATATGTGTGTGTGTCTGAGTGTGTGTGCAGGGGTGGTGTACATGCAGGCTTGTGTGTATTGTTTTGTGTTTGTGAGCTTTTTCTTGCTCTTGAAGAAACGGAACCAGAATTGGTTTGAATCAACAGGGAGAGGTTTCCTGGAGACACACAAAGTTCCGTTCAACGTGTAATCCTGAACATCTCTTGAGCCCGTTGCAGAGTAATCTTCTATCTGCATCGTTTTAAAACCTCCTCAGTCACCTGGCTACAGCTGCAGGAACCTTCTCTCAGACTCCGAGCGCTCAGCTTTCCACCATCACTGTTTAATTGGCTCCACTAATCTCACCGCTTAGAATCAATGACTTGTGCCCCTTGACCGGTCTTGGTGTCAGAATGAATTTGTGTGAGCGTGCAGGCAGGTCTGCAGGGTCCCCAGCAGACTCTCCTCGCTCTGTCCCAACACTTTACACCTGAGAACTGTGTGTTATTGTGTCACGTCAAAATGTTGAAACAAATAAAAAGTGTGTGAAATCGTCCCCGTCTCTGTCCAGGCATCATCAAGGTGGGAAGGTGGAACCCTCTCCCCATCCACTTTCTGACCGACGCTCCGGAGGCTACAGTCGCCGACATGCTGATGGAGGTCTACCACATGGTCACGCTACGTATTCAACTACAAAGGTCAGACCAGTTCAGAAGAAACATTTCTGTTAACGAGAATAAAAGTATTACCTTCTAAATCGGAGGCTTTTACTACTTACTACTACAAAACAACACTGCAGAGTCTGCGTGTCCATATTTTATAGAGTCAGAAATACACCATGAGTAGAAATACTGAAGCGGCAGAGCTCCAGTTAAACTTCATCCATTATCTGTGTCTGTCAGGGAGAGTCAGGAACTCTTAGTTCCTCAGATTAAGTGAAGCAGAGTCTTGATGACGGGATAAAAACAGATAAACTCCACATGAGGGGGTTATTATTGTTACTGTCTCTGCAAATACCGGCCAGGTTTGTTTACGCGTGTATGTGAACGTCGGTGGCAAACGGCAGAGCTTTGGCAAACTTCAGTGTCGGAATGCTGCAAACAGAAAGTTTCTCCAGAACGTCTGAGACAGATTCATGGGCTTCATCTGGGGTTAAAGGAATAGTTTCACTTCTTTTCTTTCTTTTTTTTGTAAAAAAACGATAAAGTCAGTTTCTGGCTGAGAGTAAGATGGGAAACCAGATAACACTTTCATGTCTGGGTATATGAAGCTACAGAAAGCAGCTGATTGGATTAGCTACATGTCCAGAGTTAGCAGCAGTCTCAATAAACTTCAAGCAACTGCCAGCAGCCAGTTTAGTTTAGCGAGACAGGAACCAGGACAAAGCAATGGATCAAATTCAATCAATCGCATTTCATTTGAATAGCACATATTCTCAAATCACAGTTCGTCTCAGAGCGCTTAACGCGGTGTAGCCTGACTTTGTCCACAGGTAATTAAACTAAATTAGCAGCTAATTAACGGATGTGCAACAACTTGTGCTAACCTTTGCTAAACTGTGTTTCCTTTGTGCGGAGCCGGTTTCACCCTTCCCCCCATTTCCTGTATTTAGTTGAAATTATAAGTTGATTAATCGATTGAAAGAAAGTGGATTTACAATAATTTTGATAGGTGATTAAATGCTTTTTAAAGAAACACGTGAGCTCTCAGGTATGAATATTTAAAAGTTTTCTTAACATTTTTGACTTAAAACAAAACATCTGAATATTTCTGACCCACAAGCTTCTTGGATTAATGATGTAAATATTCTCACTAATAACAATACAATGATACAATAATGATAATTATTGGTCGCAGTTACGGTTTTACTAAACTTGTGGAATTTCCTTATACAACAAAGTTATATGATTTTAAATAATCAACTGTAATGCAGAATAAGCATTACATTTGGACACAACATAATTGACATTGAGCTTTTGTGAAGTTTATTTATAACAAGCTCACATTCAATAAAAGAAATGCAGAAATGATATGCGGCAAACCCGGAGCTTCTGGGTAATTTATCTGACTGGTTGTGTGTGGGTTGTAGTTTTTCGAAGCTGGAGGACCTGCCCTGTGAACAGTGGAACCACGCGACCGTCAGGAACGCTCTCAAAGAGCTGCTGAAGGAAATGAACCAAAGCACTCTGGCCAAAGAGTGTCCTCTATCACAGGTGAAGAGTGGAAACACACAATAACACACGATGCACGACTACTTACACCTTCTTATCAACACAGTGACGGTTTGTGACATCTGCTCGCTAGAATGATGAATCGCGCTGTACGCTATTAGTCTCTCTAACTAAAACATCACATGTTCTGGATGAAGACTAAAGGCGGATCTGATGAAATTTAAAAACAATCCTACACTGTATTGATTATTGGTATTGCATTTTAATCAAGTTCCACTCAGCACAAAATTAATCACTGTCTCCTGCTTGATCGTGTTGAACTCCCCAGCTGCATGTTTGGCCTTCCTCTCTTCATAATCATTTGTGTGTGTCAGATCTGTGTGTGTGTGTGTGTGTGTGTGTGTGTCTGTGTGTGTGTGTGTGCACACTGAGTTTAAATGGAGCTCTGGTGGGGGTGTTGATCGCAGCATCAATTGCAAGCATATGTGTGTGTGGCTGGAGATTCCCTTTCTGCACTGTACTGGCTCGAGTTTCCATGGGTGGCTTCCAATCATGATTAATGTTTGTCTATTTCTATAATGTGTGTGTGTGTGTGTGTGTGTGTGTGTGTGTGTGTGTGTGTGTGTGTCATGTGGTTGTTGCGTGAGTGTAAGCATTTCATATTATGTTGGTTGTTAATTATCTTTCCCTTCTCTCTCTCCGCCTCAGAGTATGATCTCCTCCATAGTGAATAGTTCGTACTATGCCAACGTCTCCACTGCCAAATGTCAGGAGTTTGGACGCTGGTACAAGAAGTATAAGAAAATCAAAGGTGAGCAGTGCTGTGGTCTTCACTGTCTTCACTGTCTCCTGACGGGTCTTAAAGTTGACCTGGGGCTCAGGACCCCAACAGAGTGTTGCACAATGATCACTGAGGTAGAACACGATTCTAAAACATTAAAAACTTCTGTATTGAACTTTAAGAAACAATCTGAGGATGGACAATCTGTCTCAACACTGTCCGACTCACGACGGAACGTTAGAGAAAGGATCTAATTCGACACAGCAGAACCAGAGATA
The DNA here is from genome assembly GCF_024713975.1 of Paralichthys olivaceus. NCBI lineage: Eukaryota > Metazoa > Chordata > Actinopteri > Pleuronectiformes > Paralichthyidae > Paralichthys > Paralichthys olivaceus. The sequence goes on along the minus strand of NC_091102.1, from coordinate 2,803,509 downwards.
ACTCCACATAATTCTTCCTTGTTATAACTCGGTGTCTGTATTACCCACAATGCAAGATTCATAAAGATTGTGTTACGTGAGGAGTAGTTAATGAAGCGTGGGGCCTGGAGCCTGAGGCAGCGTCGAGGTGTGAGCTCCTCTTCCTAACTCAAGAATCATCTTTTTTAATCTGTCCTACTCGTGGTCTTCAGGTCTTCACAAAAACCTCTTAAAGCAACTTTTCACTACTTCCACAGACGTGTAATCATGTGTATAATCGATCCCCTTTAAAGGAGACGACATATTTGCATTTACACATATGGTCCGACTAGTGAGATCCGCCTCTTTCCACACAGACTGTTTACCTACAGGCAACCAAAGCTCAAACCTGATAGGTCGAACTAGAAACAGAAACCAAAAGCTTCCAGCCCCCGAATCTCCTCCCTCACCTACAGACTCTGTATGTTCACATGTAGAATCTGTTTACTCCGTTACCACGGACGGGTTGACAGTTACAGACGCGGGGCCCAGAAGGGCAGGGGGGCCCCCCCGGGTTCGAGTCCCTGTTTGAAGTTACCATTTCTGTTTGGGAAATGACTCAAAGTGAAAACAAAGAGACACAAACGACCGCAGAGACAAAAGAAGAAACAACTACAAAAAGATGCAAAACAACCACAGAGATGTCTCTTTGAATCTGTGGCTCCTGCTGCTATGGAGGAGGGATGTGGGCGCTTTTACATGTCTGTGCCCACGGGACTATTGTCTCGTAATTCATTGAGAGCAACACCATAGGAACTGTGCCCCCCCCCCTGAAAAACTGAACTACTTACTGGAGCTACTGAGGGTTTTCTCCCTCAAGTTTGCAGTCGTGGTAAATAAAATATATAATTATCAGAGGCCGGAAACACCACGTTATCGCTCAAACTACAGACCGAGACAGTTTCATAGTCTTCACCACAGACAAGCTGAGAGAACTGAGGTCAATTCTAAATGTGGACGATCAGTTATCAGTTCCATGTTGGTCTTGTTTCTACTGTGGTGCATTTAATGGTGAAATTCCGCTTAACTATAAATTGAAACCTATGCTGTCTCTAATTATTGTAGGATGGCGCTCCCATTAATCACTTCACAAATATGAATCCAGCTTCAGGCATAAAAAAACTGCGAAGACGAGTAGAAGTGAACGTGGTTTTGTTTAAAAGCTGTGATGCCACAATCTAGCGTAGTGGCGAGTTTTACAAGGATTCTATTTCAAATAAAATATTCAGCGACACAATCCTACGACTTTTCTTAAACAAGTCGTCTGTGATGTGTCACGACCGGTTCGTCGACCACATCAGCCCGTCCCGCTCCACCGTCACCTCCCAGGAAGCCGCGCTTTAATCTTCACATTAAAAGGCTGAGGCTGGAGAGGAAGTGAGAGAAGATGAGGTGATGACGGAGTCTGACAGAGGGAGGAGAGTTCGGTTGCGCTCTGCGTTTCCAGCATTAGTTCAGCTCTTCAGCAGGACTCCGCTCCAGATGTCAACACACTCAGAAGGCTCATATCAGACAGCGACACATGTCAGAGTCCTGAAGCTCAGGATACAAAAGTGAATTTATTTTCATTAATGTATCAACTGTTTTTGTGTCTGTATATCTGAAACATCACGATGATGTTTTTCTGTCTGTTTCGTTGAGCAGTCGATTATCTGGAGAAGATGTGGTCTGGACGAGACGCTGCTGACATCAAAAGTAAGAAATCTGATCAGTCTTTCTGACGCCTATTCCTTTCTTCTACAACTTCACACTTATATATATATATATACATATATATACAGTACAATCACTACTTTTACGTAATACTTCTTTCCTCTTCGTTCCTCTGCAGTAGAGAGAGACAACATGGCGGACTTCTGTGTGCTGGGTCAGAGACCACCTCCTCACCTGGCCGGCCTGGCCCAGCTCGGTCACCTGGGAGCCGGTAGTCCACTCCTGAAATCTGGATCTGGAGATCTGTCCTCCCAGCCACTGCAGCAGCCTCCACCTCCCCAGCAGCAGCCCTCGCCCCACGGCCCCCTTCATCACAGCCCTCCTCTGCGCACGGGCCAGGTGCCTCCTCCGCCCCCTCCGCCCCCGCCCGGTAGCCTGCAACCCCTGCTGGGGCCAGGTGGGCTGCTGTCGCCTCAACTGTCCCCGCAGCTGGTACGTCAACAGCTCGCCATGGCCCACCTCATCAACCAGCAGCTAGCCGTAAGCCGCCTGCTGGCCCACCAGCACCCGCAGGCCCTCAACCAGCAGTTCCTCAACCACCCACCCATCCCTCGGGGCTCGTCCAAAGCTGGCGGCGACCATCCAGGGAGCAACCCCTCGGCCGCCGAAGTCTCCTCTGAAATCTACCAGCAGGTCAGAGACGAGCTGAAGAGAGCTAGTGTCTCCCAGGCCGTGTTCGCCCGTGTGGCTTTCAACCGCACACAGGTAGGAAAACAGAGACAGACTGTGGTCAAGACGGTTAGGAGAGCGCAGGGAAAGAGTGACAGAGGGAGAAGAGCGGCGTCAAGGATAGAAAACTCTAGATAGAAGAGATATGTAGATGGATACAGAATTAGCCGATGATAGGAAATCTAAACATGAATACATCACATCCTGTGCCAGGCAAGAATCAAACTATCCACTCACTGCTTGTAACTGCAACACATCAGGTGAGGGTTCATTCTTTCTGACTTGATAGAGATGATGTCACTGATAGGCTAATTTTGTGGTCACCCACCTCATGGTATTTTCAGTGGGATTAGTGGAAACATGGCAGGGTGGCGTGCTGGGTCATTGAGTCTCCATCGCCGCCCTCACAGCCGCACAATTACCTGATGCATTCATGCTGTGCTAAACTTTTTACCATACGCCCCATTAGATCAATGTAATGGCAGTTGGCTCATTGACGTACTGGTAGAGGCCAGGTGTGTGTGTGTGTGTGTGTGTGTGTGTGTGTGTGTGAGAATGTATACATGTGTGTGCCAGCGTTCAGCCCACACGCTTACATTCTTTATCAGAACTCATTTTCAGATTATACAAAACTTTTACTAAACAACACAAGGGTTTCCTGTACAAGTACTGCACTTAGGTACAAATTTGAAGTACTGGAACTTTAATGGAGTATCTTCTGTTAATGCCATTTTATACCACTGCTAACTATTGACTGTTACTTTGACTAGTTAATTAACAGGATATCAAATCTGTAAAGTAACTAGTAAATTGAAGAGTTTATAAAATATGATGCACTGTTGTAGATTAAACCACTCGATTGTATTTAGTGAAATGAAACAATTATTGGATTGATTGATTGTTTGACGTTTGGAAACTATTTTGATCTTCATCTGATCCCTTTTCCTCCAAAAATACAGCCAACAATTAGATTCAATTTCCTGCTTCTTGCTTCTAATGATAAAGGATAAAAAAAAGAGGTATTTTCAATTTACAGATGAAATGGTTGAATCAATGGACTTTAATATGACGGAGTATAGGGCTATAGTGAGGAAAGAAATTCCGGGAAGTCGTAATTTAATGAGATTTATGAAAATGAGGAGACCAAACACTGAGTATTTCATTATTTGTGAAACTTCTATCAAAGTTGAAGTTAAGATGCAACACATTCCTCTTTTTTAAAACAGGTGACATCTTCTGACGACAACAGTTATTCCTTCATTCTTTTCCTTCATGTGGCCCTAAAACTCCATATTAATCTAATCATTTGCTGATCGAGTGTTTAACTTGTTTTTTTAACCGTTAATTTTCATGATTCCTCAAGAAGAAAACGTGAAACCATGCATTGGGATGATCCACTTCAATGCATTAGTTTGCCTGATAGGAACAGAGGGTCATAGTGTAACTGTGTGTTTGTGTTGCTCAGGGTTTGCTGTCAGAGATCCTGAGGAAGGAGGAGGACCCTCGCACAGCCTCACAGTCGCTGCTGGTCAATCTCAAAGCGATGCAGAACTTCCTCAACCTGCCCGAGACCGAGAGAGACCGGATCTACCAGGAGGAGCGAGAGCGAACCATGAACCCTTCAGTCGGCCTCCCTGCCTCCAACTCCTCCAACCCCGGCCCTCCGCGCCTCTCACAGGTTGGTGAACCTTCAGCCGCGCTCCAGCGTCACTTCCCACAGCTTTTCCAAAATGGTTGATTCGATGGTTGATACGAGTAACCATAGAGATTTGAACATTTGATGGTAACATGCCACGTGTCTTTGTGTGTGCATAGAAAGTGTGGGAGAGAAGCTTGGACGACCAGATAACCCCTGATACCTGGGCCTCCATCTGGAAGAACAAGACTAAGATCTCGAACTCGGTGAGTTATCTTCCATCTTCACCTCGCCCTCACCGCAGCACGCAATGCACTTTGTCTTTTTTTTTTTTTTTTGCCATTTATAATGGGACAACAGCTTCAAAGCTATCATAGCAGCATATTGTAAACATAAAGGACATTACACAGTATTTGGAAATGTCTTTCCATGTGCGCAAAACAATTTAGCAATGTCAGTGATAAGAAGCTCCCTCTGATGTCAGGGCAAATGCCCATTCATGGCTCTGGGCGAATGTGCTCGTGATTCTTATTATGTCTATGTAAAATTATCTCAGCATCGTTTACACTGAGGGAATGTAAGCTAGCTGGTCTGTACATGTCTTGTGGACGACTTCAAACACTGTGTATACAAGCCGTCTGAGAGCCAATACATGTTCGCTCAAACAGAAACAACAGAGAACGACAAAAGAAACGGACTTAATGACTTTGATCTGTAAACAAAAGTCATGTGGAGACGTGCTCTGCAGATGTGCGGCCCATGCTCGTACGGCGAACACTGCATGTCTGTTCACGGAGCCTGATCATCAGCTGATAACCTTGACTCATACGTATACACAAGATTTGCTCTCGTGTGTACATCTCTGAGTAGTTTTACGAAACAAATCCTTTGAAATTGCAGCAGAACCCTTAAGTGCCTTTGTGATCGTTGACAGTTGTTACTCACTGTGCAGTAAATCACGCCGTGCTCGTCTCTTCCAGCCCAAGCCGTCCGGTCCGGCCCCCGACCTTCCGCTGAAGCTGGAGTCGCTGGTTAACATCACGTCGGGCGTCTACGATGAAATCCAGCAGGAGATGAAGAGAGCGAAGGTGTCCCAGGCTCTGTTTGCCAAAGTGGCCGCCAACAAGAGTCAGGTGAGGGAGTCACTGTGAGAACAGAAAATATGATGACTTAGATCAGCGTTCACTCACATTTGGATCTGCAACTTCTTTCATCAAGTTTTTTTCCGACCCGATCCTCAGATCGACACTGAATCTCTCTAATAGTCTCTGTGTCTCTCAGATCCCGAGAACCGTTCATCGAATCATCTTCACACACGTGTGTATTGTTAAGGGCCCCGGGACGTGCAGTGTTGAGTTTGGACAAATGATACGTTCAATATTAATAAACTTTGAATAAATAGCTGACCAGCAGCTGCATCTCTGACTCATCATCATGACGAGAACTGATTCTTCAGTTCCGTGGTTCTAAGTCCTGCGTCCAACTTTTGAAAAAACACGTGAGCGAGTCTTTGTGCAGCAGATGTGGAACAGCTTCACGGTCTCTATTTGCTGCAGGTCACTTTGACAGTTTGAGAAATAAAGCTGCGAGCGGCATCACCACAGGTCAAACAAACACCGCATTCCAAACAGACTTTACAACTGTCACTACACTGACGAAGGGTCGGTAACGATTTTAAAATATAATAATAAAATTCAGCACACAACATGATGCCAGGACTATTCATTCAATAAAGATTTTTACAGAACGACGAAGGAACAAACAACACGTTTCTCTCTCTCGTCGGTCCGTCCTTTTCAAACGGGTCCTTCCTTCTTTTTTCTGAAATAGTTTCGATGCTTTCACAGATCAGAGAACTGCAGGTTTAACCTCCACCTGTCAGAGGAATAGAGAGTCAGTATCTACGCAGCCTTCAGCTCCGCACGGCTGCTTCTGAAGCACGATTACTCTTGATGCACAGTGATACTTGAAGCACCTAAATAAAGACATTCATATTTATTTTTATTTTCTCTTGGTTTGTGTTACGGCAGCTTGAGACTCCTCCTCCTCTCTCTAAACCTAATACATGTTTGTTTCCCTCCTCGGGCTGAAATCAAGAACTGAATTAAAAAGAAAATGTGGAGAAACAAAAACTCTTCACAGATTAAATCTGTATTGAACAAGAACAAATCTCAGGAGGCGACGGGAGCTGAACTTAATCCCTTCATTTACGAATTGCATTCATTCAAACTTGTGTCACACGGTCGAGTGTGTCAGGACAGTAGCATGTGGCCGAGGGTGCCAGGTGTGTGTTAAATATGTGCATCCTGTATACAGTATGTGTGTGCGGTCTGCGTGGTCTCCCAGGTCGGTGGGTCCGGGGGTGGCTCGGGGTCACGGCTCAGTGCACCCATCTGCTGCAGCTGGCCACAAGGACGGAGAGCGACGGAGAGGGAGAGATGATCAGGCTATTATCGGTGCATGCTGCCCGAGGTGGCTGGTTGAACACAACAGCTGGTGTCACAAACCGAACCAGTCTAGCAGATATAATCAAATCTCCTCCATCTACCCCCCCCCCCCCCCCAATCAGCCCCAACCCCCATCTTCCTCTGCGACATTCACCTCACGCACTTCCAACTTGCTAATTTCAATTCTGCTCTCGATACTTTATCTCCTCACAATTCACAGGTTTTCTTTATGTACCTAAAATTATTTTTTTCTGGTGGGTTAAGTTTCTGTTCTTAGACTCCGCGGCTGTAAGGGTTCCCTAAAACAAGAAATACAAAGACGGCCCCTGGCGATATTCTCTCCTCAAAATTTCATGGAAATCTGTCCGGTAGTTTTTGTGTAACCTTCTAACACAGATGAAAACACCTCGGTGAAGTTGATTATCCCTTAAACATCTGCCTGTTTGTGAACCCACCTGCTTTCCGTGTCCTCTTCCAGGGTTGGCTGTGCGAGCTGCTGCGGTGGAAGGAGAACCCCAGCCCGGAGAACCGCACGCTGTGGGAGAACCTGTGCACCATCCGGAGGTTCCTGGCGCTGCCGCAGGCCGACAGAGACCTGGCGTACGAGGAGGAGTCCAGACACCATCACTCCGAGAGGCTGCACACCGTCCTCCACCTGCCGCAGGACACACAGGTAAAACCAGATATTCACTACATGACCCTCACAAGTATTTTCACTTTACTTTTCCAGAACTACCTGACAGCTTTATTCAGATCTGAAAAATTGGAAAACTTTTGTTTGACAATCAGAATTGATTGACAGATTAATTAGCAACTGCCTTTAAAGTTATTCAGCCAATTTTTATTCTTTCTCTTCATATATTTTAAGATTTCCTGCTTTTCTCTCCGATAACTTTTATTAGCTGAAATTTAGTTTTAATGAACAATTCTGAGGTTTGGACAGTTGGTTGCAAAGGGTGGCATTTACAGACCAAACAATCAATCACTGAGTCAAGTAAGGATTTATCAAATAATAATAATATTATTTACATATGAAATCAACTATAATGGTAAAATGCTGCTCACACATTAGTGTAATAATCAACCCTAACCCTATAAAAACACCAGTTACAGTTAAAAATGAATCTGCTTTGAGTGGGAATAAAGTACATCTACAGTCTAATATTAGTACTTTAATTGACGTATAAAGTTTATCACCAGTTCATCGTGATTTCTGTTTTGATTTTTGCTTCAGATTAAAAGTTCTCTGGTGTTTAAGTAGCACAGGTTTGTACACAGGTTGAGCGTTCACCTCCCACACGTACAGACACACAGTCGTGCTTCCACCGACTGAGTGAAAGAAGTGTGGAACTGGTTCTCCTCCCTCACAGACCACACCTGTCATTACTGTTTACTTATTATATTCATTTCGTGTCCAGCGGCGTTTGATCTCGTTGTGTGTGCACATGTGTTTGTGTGTCTGTGCCCCAGTGGAGCGCAGAGTAAACAGAGTTGCTGGGTGGTGTGGCACAAGAGGAAATGCCCCATTAGTTTTTGAGGACGGAGGCAGAGGGAGGCAGGAGATCGATGCAGGAAACTCACTGATGTGCTGGCCTCTTTCATTAACTGTCCATAATGAACCCACCCTGTCTGTCTCTCTCTGACTTTTTACTGCCCCACAGCTGTAAAGATAAAACCTTATCTACTACTGATCAGAAGCTGCAGATACAGCAGAAATATAAATATGAACAATAGTTTTACTCATAGTCATAGTTTTTATTTTATTGCTGTGCTGCACATTTGTTTTTAATTTGAGGACGTTAACAGTTTTATAGACAGTCTCACTGAAACAATCAAATTAAGCTACATGAATAAAATGATAATTATCTAATAAATACAATATTAACTGTTGATAGATGTTGAACTAGCGACAACATCTCAGACCAAAACTAGAAGAGAACTCTGTGAGCACATAACTGACCTGGCCTCTTTATCAGCATTTTGAAAATAAACGTATTGAGATTAAATACATCTGGATCATTATCCGGATCGCAAGAAATGTCAACTGTTCATAGATATTAACACTTTACATGTGTCCGGTGAAGATTCGTGAGTTATTTCTCGAGAAATTTAACAAAAATGTGGAAAAACACTCCATTTCGTAATGTTACGGAAAGTGAAAAAAGAATTCCTGGATTTGCACCAAAATGAAATGAGTGTTTGCAATGTGGGAAATTCTCATGTTTATTTGAGCTGTTCCTTTAAATCCAATGAGTCCAGATCAACGACAGCGGAATGTGTCACTGTCCGACTCCTGATTGACGGAGCAGAGGTCAAAGGTCAGGATGAGACGCTGCTCACGTACATTGAAGCCTGGTGGGTTTGAGCCTATAGAGACGGCCTCTCTTAACCACCACCGCCCCCCCCCAGTGCAAACCTATTATATACCACATATAGTATATTCCATATGTCATAAATCAAAACCAGGCAAAAGCTGAAACTTCGACACAGATCGCAGAGGTTGTTTTTTGTGGCTCCGCCCACCTCCACTCCACCGCCAAGTAATTTTATTCTTTATTTAAACCGTTCAGCTCAGAGCTGTGTATTAAAAGGCTGATGGGAAGTCGGGGAGGAAGCTGTGGTGGCACCATTAACACATTCCTCTGCTCCTCTCGCACTAAAAGACTAAAAATAAAGTTTAACCTCATAACGCCCATGTTGTAACCCCCCCCCCCACCCCACCCACATCGAGAGACACGGGGAGATGAACTGTGGCGAAACGCTGGTGATTTATTAATGGGAAATGAGGTGTGTGTGTGTGTGTGTGTGTGTTTGTGTGTGTGTGTGTGTGTGTGTGTGTGTGTGAGACTGTCTTCAGGACCCCCCCGCCCCCCGTCTCAGATGAAGCCCCCACCAACCTCAGGCTCCAGCCGGCCTGCCACCACAGACCACACATGTGTCCCATCTGCCGCACATACACACAATCTCACACTGATAGTCAGTAATCTGAGCGCTCTTTTGTGTTTGGACAATAAGAGGCTTTCTAAAACTGTAACAACCGACCACATGAAACATGAATGTGTGTGTGTGTCTGTGTGTGTCTTTGTGGACTGGACACTATGTGCTGTACAGTAGCGTGAGACATTTCTGCATGCCAGGGGCTCTGGGAGATCTCTGACTGTGTCTATTAAATCTGCAGGTGCTGTGTGTGTGTGTGTGTGTGTGTGTGTGTGTGTGTGTGTGTTCATGTCAGCAGCATCACATTTCTTCATGACTGACACGGTCCTGGTGCTCGCTCCACAGCTCTTATTCATACGGCTTTAGCAGTTAAGTGCGTCCCACAGCTAATTTGGCAGAGTCTGCCCTTATAAATTATTTCTTTATTGTTTTTGCTAAATTGATTTCTGCTGCAAGTCAAGGGTGTGTGTGTGTGTGTGTGTGTGTGTGTGACCGCTCGCCGTGGCTGAGACCCCAGGAGTGGTGGACTAGAACAAGTAGTAACAACGACAGCCCTCGTCCTCTCGTCCTCTGTCTTTGTGTCTCTCCTCAGTTAAAAAGGTGCTTCACTGGCCTCGCATACAAAAGGTGCAGCAACAAATCGCTGCTGTCAAAACATTTCAATCCTCAGCGGACGCCTCTGAAGTGTGTTAATGTTACAGCGAGGAAAGAAGAGAGTTGTCTCTCGAAGGAGGATTATGAGCTGTTATATAAAGTTACGCTACGACCATCGTCTGTATTTGAAAATGGACGTAGACTCCGGCTCTGGCAAGTGAAGCTAATGCTTAAGTGCCTGAAACCTGTCTTCTCTCCATTGCCCAGCAGGGGGCGACTCCACTGGTTATTTCTATAGTAGTCTATGAGGCATTGACTCTTCTTCTCACTGGATTAATAACATCGGAAAACATTTTACGTCTCAATCTCTAGTTTCAAGTTTTCTTCAATACAGCTGATGTTCATTTTGTAAATCATGATCCATTTAGAGTCAAGTAGACCATAAATCACCGTGTGCAGCGGGGGCGTGGACACCACAGTGTTATGGTTCATGTTCTCGGTCAGGACAAAATGTCAACCTCGACGCTTCAATAATTACAAAATATCTGTGATTTCCACGTCCACAAAACTGAGAGCAGCCGAGCAGAGGCTGAGACGTTCCGACCGGATCGAGCTTCGACTCCCCCGGCTCTAAATCTTTCTCTGACGCAGGCTGTGAAACGCCACACCCCTCGTTACAACAGCGTTCTGTTAAAAAAGTCTCCGAGCACAATCCAGGACACCCCCCCCCCGATGACATCATCATCACGCACTATTCTCGGAACCCTCCATCCAGAACCACCAGTTTTCACCAGCTCAGCAGAACCTCAGTGATCAGGTCCAACAGCTGGAAGAGTCACCAGTTATCTATTGAGTGAACGTTGTGGTTTTAATCTCAAGAGAGTGTTAGATTCAAAAAATATAGTGCGATCATTTTTAATATCATTTTAATGCCCAGCCTCAAATGTAATAACCATTGTTTGCAGCCGTGACATGAGATGATGGAAGAGTAAAAATATTCTTTCTCTGTTATTCTATTGTTTTTAACGATTATCCATAATTTGTTTGTCATCTTCATTCGTCTCCGTTGAGAGGAGGCGGAAGAGTCTCTCTCTCTCTCTCTCTCTCTCTCTCTCTCTCTCTCTCTGTTTCTACATCCCGGTGGCCTCGTACTCCCTGTAGCAGGGTGGAGTTTGGGCTTTTTGGCGAACCACAATTAAGTTAATTGTTTAATTGCAGATAAATGGAATGAATACCACACACACTGTTTGAATGAAAAAAATATGCAACAGCTCGAGTGTACACACACACACACACACACACACACACACACACACACACACACTTAGAATGTGCTGTGCTCCCAGCTCGCCTCAATAACATTACGTGTGTACAGTATTTCATCAATGACGCATTATTATATACAAAAAAAAAATTAAAATAAAAAAACTGTCACTGTGCAGTGACTCATTTACTCCCTCAGCCTGGATCCAGTCCTCCAGAGTCACAGTCACACACACTTCAACTGAGTGAAGGAACGAGGGACCGAGAGAAAGAGAAAATAAAAACATATCTCGCTGATTAACAGGAAAGGTGAAGTCATGCACAAAACTGAGAGAAAAGTTTTTTTTTTTTTCTTCATTACATATTTATCTCTGTGTTAATGGTGTCTCCAGGGGTCACACACACACACACACACACACACACACACACACACACACACACACACACACACACACACACACACACACACACACACACACACACACACACACACACATATACACACACACAGCAAAACACACACAGAAAGAAAAAGAGAGAGAGAGGGTTTAGGGGCCCAGGAGGACCAGAGCTCATTAAGGAGAAGATGAATATTTCATGTTCTATAATTCTTTCATAGTTCTGCGTCGCAATTTGCCTTGATTTACGTTTAAAAGAAAACTTTTTCATTTTACTGCAGTGCACTCACGGCACTGCCAGGAGAGAGAGAGAGAGAGAGAGAGAGAGAGAGAAAAGAAAGGGTGAGATGGAAAGAAGGGAAGAAAATAAAAGAGCAGAAGTTTTTCAGGAATATTGAATCATGCCACGAGAAGAGCCGGCCCGGCCGCAGGGCTCCAGTGCTTGTGGTTTTGGGAGAGCGGGGCTGTATTGTGTTGCTCTGAAGTGACATGGAGTCTCTTCCAAAAGACGCGTAACGGTCAGAGATGAGGAGGAGTTAGAGGAGGTGAAGGTTCTTTTTACATCACATTCTTCACTTGTCCAGAATCAAACAGAGATTCTGTCAGTGCAACAGTTTTTTTAAAATGTGAAATATATAGAAAAGAAATAATAGAATAGAATCAATCTTAAGCGTTTGAAACAAATATTCATTTACATTACTTAGTGAAAGTATCACGGCCACTTTTAACAATCCTACTTATATTTCAACATATATTTATATTCAGGTTATTATTGTAAAATGCTCCAATGTTCAGAAAACACATCAGTGTCCTCAGACTGTCCATTGCTGCAGCTCCTCTTTTCAGCCTCTGTCTCAAACACTTCGTCCAGTCCTCTAAATCTTAAGCCTTATTTTTTTAATCAAGATAAATTTTGGTGAGATCAGGGATCATCTGAACATTTAAAGGGGAAATGACGCTTTCATGAAAGTGACAGCAGCTCATATATCTGAGATGTGAAACAGGTTCCGCAAAAAAAAAGAATCTGAGAACCACTGGTTAAAGCAAAGGGACGGAGGAGGCAGAGAAGACTGGAGGTGTAAAAAGCGGGACAGGCAGGGGTGAGGAGGAGCTGAGGGGAGGAAGGTGGAGGACGTAGGGAGGTGGACGGGGGAGGTGGGGGGGGCTACTGGCATCCGCCTTTCTGTGGGCTGATTTGGACGTGGAGCCATGTTGGCAGAGGCCCACTTCATTAGTGTCCTGATGCATTAGACCTGAGTGGAGGAAAGAGAAAGAAGGAGAAGACAATAAAAACAGGGGGAGATTTGTATTGAAGAAGAGGAGGAAGGGAGGGAGGGGGAGGGAGAGAGAGAGAGAGAGAGAGACGAGGAGATAAAGTCTGAGTCCAGCCCTGTGTGTTTGGCTCTGCTCTCTAACATCATCATTAGTACATGAGGGAGACCAGGCCCCGCCGTCCAAGTGTGCATGTGTGTGTGGCGATTGATCCAAGAGTCCTCGCTGTCAGCCCGAGTAAGAGAAGAAATGATGAAGCTCTGTGAATGGAGAGAGAGAGAGAGAGAGAGAGAGAGAGAGGGGGGGGGGGGGCTGTGTGTGCTGGGAGGGGGTGGAGACGAGAGGTTTTGCAATCCCCTCCACGATTTACCCACAATTTAGTTATTAAGTGTCTCAGTGAGATTGTTGGGGGGGGATGTTTGTGGCTGTGTGGTCCTCATTAGGACAGGGGTTCATATCTTTTCTCCATGTCAGTGACTCTCTCTCTCTCTCTCTCTCTCTACCGTCTTCTCTCAATATCTAAAACCGTCACGTGGAAGAAACAGAAGATTCAGCGGAGGGAGAGAGAAAAATGACACACACAAAAAAAAAAAAAAAAAAAAAAGGGGAAAAACCTCCTGAATTCCTGTAAATTGGTTTCTCTCCCCTCCTCGCCTCACCCAGGAAAATAAAGCCCCTGCAAATAAAATCGCAGCAATTTCATGGTCTGGCCTGCCCTCAGTATTATTTAAGTAATACCCTGTTATTATTGAAGAGAGGGAGAGAAAAGCGAATGACTATTATCTTTATGTGGGTCCTTTAATTTTAATGCGCCACAGATTTATAGCTGGGCATTCCAGTGGGGAGGCCCCTCCCTGCTCTTAAAGCGAGCGGGCGGGACACGACCGCAACGCTCTCACAACAGCCACTACCTCCTGACAAACAACCAGAGTCCCCACTTTCCCTCCCAACACTTCAGCCTCCTCGCTGCTGTCACACAGACACGCCGCTGACGGCCCCACCCATCACAGGAACAAATGCATTTCTCCTCCTTCACTCGTTATTTAAAAACCTCACACCTTCGTGAGAGGTCCAAAAAAAGAGCGTGAAAAAATAAAAAAATGTGCTTCCTGCTTCCTTCCATCAAGTTACCTGATAACTAATCCAGTGGTTTTCTGCTAAATAACAGACAGACGAAGACAAAACCTCGTTGACTCACGCTCTCCTGCAGATTGCTGGTTCTTGACGTGAAATCAATTTAGTTGTTTTTGAATAATCCTGCTTGAAAACAAACGGGGGGTAAAAAATAAAAAAAACCTTTCTGCCACTATTTGAATTCAGGTTATTTTAATTCTTGTCTCGTAAACGATGAATGTAAAAGATTAAAAATAAAGATATGAGCATAACAACTTAAGTCATAAACAAATAAACAACTTATTTTTGCTTTTAGAAAGTAAATAAACACTTTTTTTTCGGTGTGTAACCTGCACTCCTCGAACAGATTTTCAGCTTCATTCACTTTTTCCTGCTGTTTTCTCCCCCCCCCCCTCCCCCCCTCTACCATTAGAGCCACAGCCTGTCTGAGGAATTTAATGGTTAAATAGTGATGAGGTGTCATAAGTTGGTAAATAAGACACTTCCTGGCAGACAGGTGGTTGGCGTTTTACTAGAGCTAATCTTACACACATTAGGTCAAAGGTATAGTGGACACACACACACACACACACACAGTTTGAATGGCACGCAGCCTTGGAGCAGGTTAATAGACTGTGACATTCCGTCAGCTGTGAAACACTTGTTCTCACCCTCGGCTGACCCGCAGCCCTGGCTACTGTGTGCTGCAATGGGTTACTGGTTGTTTTATTAGATGTGTTGCATCAGACAAGGTTACTGTCATTCACAAATGATACTCAGGACTTAATATTTGATTCCGGGTGGAAGATTAAAGAATCATTTGACGCCCTGGACTGACTAGAAACCACACATGTTTCCATATGTTGAAATTAAAATATGAAACAAGGTTGTTATTCAATTCGTTATGTTGTTTAAAATGAATTCCTTGCAGCGGTCTTGATCAGGGGTCACTGTGCCCCATTAATCAGCTCTTTTGTCTTTCCCGTCAGGCACTTCACAGGCCACCCCCGGTCCCGATGAAGGAGCACCGCCTGTCCCCGATGCGAGAGGAACCGCTATCTGCCCCAGGGAACGAGGAGGGCTCACAGAACGTGGGAGCAGGAGGGGCGGGCGGGTGTCCTGGCTCTGTTGGTAGTGCTGGGAGCAACAAGAAGCCACGATCACGCACTAAGGTAGAGTCTCTTATTGTTTTCTCTGCTCAGGACCCATAAAGTGAAAGCATCTTATTAATCTATCTGTCTTTCCTGAATCCTGTTAGATTTCCCTGGAGGCCCTGGGTATCCTGCAGAGCTTCATCCAAGATGTCGGCCTGTATCCAGACCAGGAGGCCATCCACACCCTGTCGGCTCAGCTCGACCTGCCCAAACACACCATCATCAAGTTCTTCCAGAACCAGCGCTACCACGTGAAGCACCACGGCCGCCTCAAGGAGCTGTGTGAGGGGGCTACCGCCAGCGGAGGTGTGGACGTCAGCGAGTACAGAGAAGAAGAGTTGCTGTCGGGCTCAGAGGACCCAGAGTCCAGTGAGGATGGAGCTGAGGACATCTACCAGTCCACAGAGGGTAATGGTGGGAGCACAGGAGGCCTGAACCAGCCTTCAGCATCCTCCGGCTCCAGCACCAGCTCCGGCCAGTCATCCTCAGGAGCCACCGTGGCTCAGGAGGAGAGCAAGGACAAGGGACACAGCCGGCCAGGGGGCAACATGGCCCCCGGGAGCTCCTCATCCAGTCCTAGAGAGCAGGCTGACTACCAGAGGTAGAGACTGACAAACAGAGAGGAGAGGCCAGGAGAAAAGAGAGAGGGAGGAGAATCTACAATGCAGAACTGAGGAACTGGAATCAAACTGATGGAATATGGCTGCACAGAAACTGTATGAGACATAAATGTCTCTGTAGGTACACATCAAGCAAGAAAACCATTAGACTGAAATACTGCGACCAGACAGACTCTTTATCGTGACAATCCCAGACAGACATCTGTGAAAACCTGATTTATGGAGTGAAATTACCTCAGCCAAAGACAGCAGGTTCGCAGAGTGCTGTGCCACGGCGTAACTGTGAAACAGCTTTTCCACAAACGTTTGAACCATTCACTCCAGGGTTTCATTAGCAGGTGAGACTACTGCTGTTCAGGCCTCCGACCGACAAAACAGGCACAAACACCAAACCCACAGAACTTTCTATGAATCAACCAGTCGTCAGAAGAGAAATTGTCCCTGCTCCTCCTCTCTAACGTCCGAGCACAGTCCCATACAGGACGTTAAGTCCACATGTGCTGATTGACATTTGATTGACTGGATCCCGGGGTCCTCTCGGACCTCTGCAATCCTACGAATCCTCAGGACACACACTGATGTTGCTAAATGCTGTCGCCTGCCGCGGACTTGCCCTTCACCTTGCAGCTTCGTTTCATAGTGGAGGAAAAAAAAGAAAAAAAAAAGTAATAAAAGGGGAAACGACCACCTGACGTCCCGCCCTCATCTCACCGTCACACTCCAGAGTCACTACCAGTCCTATCAAGCACTTACTGTTCACAAAGACACTGATGTATTGTGGATGTGATGACCT
Organism: Paralichthys olivaceus; assembly: GCF_024713975.1. Taxonomy (NCBI): domain Eukaryota; kingdom Metazoa; phylum Chordata; class Actinopteri; order Pleuronectiformes; family Paralichthyidae; genus Paralichthys; species Paralichthys olivaceus. Next base: position 2,786,882 of record NC_091102.1, on the reverse strand, counting down.
CTGTCCTCCCTCAGCGGACAGTCTGGCAGGAGGACAGTGGACGGAAATCCAGAGGATGTGGCGTGTAGGGACACTCGGGGCTCTGAACCCTCGCCTGGCACCGCCCGCATACGTGTGGCGAGAAAAAAATGTCCAGAAAGCGAGGACAGAGTGGAGATTCAGCAACCAAACAATCAGTCACTTTATGTGCGGTCGTCCACCCCTTCCACTCTTCCTCTCTCGCTCTCCTCCTTTTCCTCTCTCTAATTGGTGCCCACGGTCTTGTGTTTCACCACACCTACCCGCACTTAAACTTCACCAACCCTATTTATTGCTATCTTTATCCATGATTATTATTATCATTATTGTTATTATTGTTGTTATTATGGTTAGAATTGCTGTCATCCTGTGCTATTTTTAGGTTTTATTTCCATGGTTTTTAAATATTGGTTTTCAGAACTGGGCGGTTGTTTGGGTAACAAGAGACATTAAGAGCACGCTGCCCTAAAAGACGACGACGACGAAGAAGAAGAGGAGGAGGAGGAGGAGGAGCGGAGAGTGGAAGAAAATTAAAAAAGAAGCAGTTACTGAGTGTTCCTGGGTAAAAAAAAAAAAAAAGTCAAAAAATGTCATGCTGTATTCTGCCAGTTTTTTATTATTCATTTTCCCAAAACTAGTAAATAACTTGTTGAAAAGAGCAAAAGTTGAATAAAAAAGCGAAACTGTGCTTTTTTTTGGGGTTTTTGCTGCAGTTGACGACAATCTAATTTTTTGAGCCATTAAAGAAAAGTGGCAGGTTTGACTCTGTTCCTCACTTTTTAATGTCTGTAAATTAATTTAGGGATTAATTATTTTATTATTATTATTGGTATACTTTTATTTCTTATTTTGCTGAGTAACTTGTTTGAGTCTTTGAGCCACTTTGGAGAAGGTTGATGTTTTTATTCTCTTTCGTCCGGACAACTCAGTGAAGTCGGTTCATTTCAGTGTCAGGAAATTTAAATCACAAGAGTATTTAAAAAAAAAAAAGAAAAAAAAGAAATCCAAACTGTTTTATTTCTTTTCTCGTGTCCGGTGCAGTTGTGTGTAAGTGTCTGTATCGATGTCTGCGGAAGGACGGCGTGTGGCCGGACTCTCCTGATCGGCTGCTACACTCTAAACAGATTATTACTCCGATCACTGCGTAAGATTAACTGTGCTTTTTCTGTATGACAGGAATCAGGGTTTGACTCAAATACAGTTCCTACGAAAACTTAATTCATCCAGTGTTGAAGTGAATTAAAATTTGTGAATTCCCAAATTCCCTGCTTTTTATTTCACTTTCATGGACACACACACACACACACACAAACACTCACACACACACACACTTGTACCTGGGCCAAGTCGTCGTCCAAGCCAATCAATTACAGGTCTGTGTAAAGGGCTGAGGTTTCTAATAAATGTATGGAGAGTGACAGTAATTCACACAGAAATGCAGACTACGTCCACACCAACACATTTTACTTTTACAACACGTCTGTCGCTACATTTACGTTTGGCATTCACACCCACTCCTGAGTTCTTAATCCTCTAAACTGAGGATTTTGGAAACGCTTTCACGTTTTTAAAAAAACTTGACTTTCCACAGTGGCGTTGCAGAAATCCCTGCTTTTACTTTTAACGATCGTTGGTTCGTCTTCGCTGAATTTTATGTAACTAAGAAACTTCAGAGTAGATGATCTACCTCCCATTTACACCACATGACCACTGCACGTGATGTGATATATACGTTTTTACATAAATCTCAGTTTTACAGAGATTGTTTCAGTTAATGATCGAACTCAACCTATCCACTTTTTCTTCAGAGTAATTTCTGTACTCAGACGCTTTACTTAAGTAAAAGCAGTTGTGTATCAGTGTAAAACTGAGTTATTACAGTTAAAGTCCTGTAATCTGCAAAGTACATAAAGGTGGTGGAGTAAAAACGTTAATATTTCCATCTGTAATGAAGTACAAAGTAAATGCAGTAGTACAAGCATTTTAAAATTGTACTGAAGTACTGCAGTAGAGTAAAAGTACCAATCTTGAGCAGTGGACGTATAAAGTCCTGGAAGAGAAATTCATTGGTTCAACAAAAATGTCAAATTCTGGCGATTCAGGTCAAATCCTCGTTGAGCAGTAATTATTCTATATTTTTCTTAACGGTCAACACATGAACAGACAAAGAGCTGCATGGTTTAGTTTGTGGTAAACGTTTCTCAAACAGGAAGAAGTCGTTCATTTGTTCTACAGCAGATCTGATATATTTAAAGCAGCAGGGCAGCGTGGAGTCGATTTAAAATAAAGTAAAATATGTGTTTTTAACTGTTTTGGGAACACAATGGAGCTCTGTGGCTTTGGTTTCACAATAATTACCACGATAGGACTAATTTATTATCATTTTTGGTCTTTTTATTGTGTTTGAAGACAAAAAGAAAAATATACAATATCATCAGAGTTGTTCTGCGAAATAAAATCAACATGACTAATGGAGCTCTGACTTCAAGCAGCCCAAAAAAATGAAAAACTTCTGTTTCTCCGATGAATGAAGAATTAGCAGAAGGGAATCTTTAAGTGATTCCTCACGTTCTGGCACGACTCTTTGTCTTTGTGTGTTTTTTCCTTTTGTCGTCATTAGTCATCGATTAATGAAACACAGCTATTAGCTCAGAGGACGACCAGACTCATGACTCACTGTTTTAGAGAACTGGTCTAAAAACAGGGAGAAATAAAAGACGGACAAAACGTAACTGAAACAGTCCCGACAGTGTGGTTCCATAAATGCTCAACACTAATTTGTTGTGTATTCTGGGTAAATAATAATTCAACCTAAGACTGATGCAGCATTTTTTGTTTCTCACTGCACCACAACATACTTATCCACAGTCAGGCAGAAAGTTTTATTCATTTTTACGACACAACGCTCAGTTTCAGAGACGCCCTGAAATAATATTCAGCTTTAAATCCAAAGACAGTAAATTTTTAAGATCCTGTCTGACCCATGTCTGAACTTAGGCTGCTTGAAACCAACTCCGGCCCAGCGGGGGGGAAACCCCGGTCTTCCAAAAGGTTGCTCGACGAAAACAAGTGAATCTGGCTCAACTTTTTGTGTCAACACAACACAAAGTCATCCCGCAAGACTGTGTGTGCCAGTACACAAGCTTACATTCCTGATGGATTACACTTTGATATCCATCCATTAGCGTCACTTGTATTTGAAAGTCTCAGCGGACACTGGGCGAGAGGTGGACTGCACCCTGGACAGTCACCAGCGTATTGCCAGGCCAACATATAAAGACAAACCACCATTCAGGCTCTTCGGGCAAATCAGAGCCGCCAATTAACGAATGCTGCTTGTTGGCAGGAGTGTTTCAGAGGCACGAGTCAAAACCAAATCACTTCAATCTTCAGATAATTCTTCAAAAAGGTTTTCAAAAAATGTGAACTAACGTAGCAGCTGTTCCTGGGTCTGACCGCGTTCACCTGCCCTGTTGCAACACCTCTGGTGTTTGGAGGACAAAAACTCATTCAGGCCCGAGGAGAACACACAGAACCTTTTTCCCGTGAGGCGATAGTGCCACAGTGTGCCACCCCTGCACTGATGTGAGAAGTGTGTTCACCCAGGTCATGGTGTCTTCGGGAGTTGTATAAGTCTGCACACTCTCATCCAAGAGAACTGAAGAAGCCTGAATGAGAGGTGAAGCAGTCCGGCTGACTAAATATATCACAACTTCACTTTTTACAACGTTTCTTAGTTTGTTTCCCAAACTGACTCTGGCGTCCTCGTCCCGCTCATCATACTGAGCGTATTCAAATCTAAGAGGGGACACAACTGACCTGCTGCAGCTAAAGTTAAAAACTAAAAGACTTTATACACACCCACACACACACACACACACCCACACACACACACACACACCCTTCTGCCTCCATAATGAGCTTCAATTCTGATGAGAAGTGGCGGTGCAGAACAATCTCGGTGTTTAACCTGCCACGAGGAGTTGGGTCAAGTATTTTTGTGTGTGTGTGTGTGTGTGTGTGTGTGTGTGTGTGTGTGTGTGTGTGTGTGTGTGTGTGTGTGTGCACTCCTTCACTAAACAATAGAGCCTAAGTGTGATGAGCTGGAGGGTGGAGGTTGTCCTGCAGAAGCGTTTACCACTCGTCTGAAGACAATCAGCTCATGCTGCGACTCTTTCACCGGGAGATAATTATCCCTGCTGAGACACCTCGACGCTTTTTCGTGCCTTTCCATCTAAAAATAGTCCACCTGCCCGTCCCCCTGCCGAAAGCTTCTGGACGGTAGAACTGAGCTGACCAAGCTACAAGAAGAATTTCACTCCTTGACATAAAGCAGATGTTAAACTTCTCTTTATTTCACTCGAAATTCACGGAGGCATCTATTGAGTGGGATCCCTCACGTGTGTCTCTCTGAAGGTTTCTGTTTGGTAGTTTTACTCTTGTTGAGGGATGTAAGGATGTCGCACCTTGTTGGAATCCATCACACAAGCTGTGATCTGTGAATATGAGCTATACAAATCAAATTTGATTGATTGGTTCTGGTGGATATCATCTTCAGACCTGTCGTCTAGGTCTTCTTCTCAGCATGAATCACTCCTCTCAGAGTTTATGTTTGTGCTCGGAGTGGCTTGTTTAATGATGTTCAAAGGCTTCCAGCCGATTTCAGAGCGCCCTGTCTTTTGAACAATGTTGTGCATTGTGTATAAACTTGAACAGAGCTTGGTTTGAGGGAGGCAGGCTGGGCCGAGTCAACTGCGTGGCCACAGGAACCAAATATTGCTTAATTTGTACATGTATGCAATCAAAAGAAAACCAGGAACGGAAAAAAATATGACCCGAGAGACTGTTTTGGGAGAAATTTACTGGAAACTGAGGATGACAATGCAGCTTCCTGTGTTTATATAGCAGAAGAATACCATTTTAAATGCACTATTACTAAAGACGGGTGCGATAGATGTTCCAGGAAATTAAAAAACAGACTCAGGCGAGGCTCTACCCGGCCGACTGCTGGGTTTTCATTTAAATGTCCCAAAGTAATCAGCCTCAAACTCAGTAAGGAAGAATATTATGCAAGATAAAGCTAATAAGTGGCCAACAACTCAATCTGAGCAGTGATGCTATTCAAACCCGCCACTTCCTCTCTGAGCAAACTGCACCTGAGATTATATCAGTGAGTCGTCTCTGTGGATGTTCGGGGAAATTAAAAGATAAACTTCATCAGACCGTCGCTCGTCCTCCACAAAACTGATAAACACCGGGACGCACATTTTCCTTTCAATGGTCCGAACTCATCAGCCTAAAATATTATGCGACAACAACTTAATCTGAATGGAAATGCTTTTCCTCCCCCACGTGAACAGAACTTAATGTTCTGATTAAGAAGTTATTTTCTCACAGCGATGACATCTGCTCCAGTAATAATATTTGTGGGCCGGTCGCTGCTCCTTTACTGAAATGCATATTACGTCTGTAAACGTGTTTGCGAGAGCATGACAGGAATATCTGAGCGTTGCCTCTCGTGGCACCACTTTCACCCAGCTTCCTCGCCACCACCCCGCCCGTACCCCCCATTACACTCCAACACACAGCGTCTCTGCGCCGCAGCTTTGTGGTAAGCACCTCTGGTTTTCATTCAGCACCACCCATCCCCTTTGCCTTCCACCTCATCCCTAAATCTCCTAATTCAACTCATTATTCGCTCAATTGGTGGGCTTTAACCCCTGCTGCCTCGGGTCCTATAGAGCTGGTAGTCATTAGCAGACAGGATTTGTGACAGAGCAGAGCAGGGGGCAGCAGGCCCAAACCCCCCCCCCCCTCTCTCTCACACACACATGCAGTGTCATGATGCGCCTGAGGAGGCTGCAGGGTGTCGCTGCAGTTAAACACACACCTCCCAGTGTTAGCCAGCGGCTCCGTCAGAAGTTGGATGGGAGTCAGTTCTGCCTGGTTAGGACAGACATGCAGACAGACAGACAGTAAAACACGAGGAGAGACCACCCAGAGGTCTGCGGTTCTCAGAGATTCAAGCTGCATCTGTGAGCGCAGAGCATCCGCCTGGGTGATGGATTCTGGGAAGTCTCGGAGGAAACCAGGGATACTAATTTGAACTCGTATTGAAAGGATTTTATTTTTAAGCCAAATTCAGCTTATATTTATAGTTTTATCTACAGATCTGTGCAAAGACACGAAAACCAAAGTAAGGATGCGTTAAAAATGGTTTGTATTGATGGTTAACTTCATACAAAGTGAAAACCCAAAGTAAAATAAATACATCTAAATAATCTGCGCATTAAAGCATGAACATAAAAGTGTGTGCAGGGTTTGCATTTAACCTTGAGGACGTGAAAGTCTGAAGCAGAATAAAAGAAACTTTCAGATTTTGTTTCGTGTGTGTGTGTGTGTGTGTGTGTGTGTGTGTGTGTGTGTGTGAGGGCGAGAGAGATTGACAGGTGTCTTGGTACCCAGGGCCCCTCAAACAGCTGTGAGGGCACCACTGCAGGGTATTAGGCATGATAGAGGGATGATTAGAGAACATTAGAGGTGACGGGGGGGAGAGGGGGGCACAGCTGTTGCTGCTAACTATTATTACCCACAATGCAACATCAGAGGGGAGGCTCTCTGCGGAGCTGGCTCACACACCTGTGGCCTCCTGCTGTATTCAGATGTGCAGATGTGAGTCCGAACATGCGTATTAACTGATATCTGCGAGTGAGAAAAGCAAGTGTGTTCATATACAGACTCCACGACAGACGACGCAATCACAGACCTGAAATTTTCCTGCGTTAAAATTCTTATCTTCGCTGTTAAGTGTTTTCGTAATCACTCGTTTAATCAGAGTTCACCACACATAACCCGATAATGTCCCGTTGGCTGGAACAAGAGATGGAGGCAGGAAGTGCAGATGTGAGGACACTAAAAGGGAGAGATGTGACTTTTCACGGAGCGCTCTCCCACCGGAGCCGTGCACGGAGCGGCGGGGCAGCTGGTGGGCTTGTGGCATGGCGACGCTGTACATCAACGCTAATGCGCAGAAGAAACAGAAAGGAAGCGGCGCGGGTGACTCGAGGGGCGACGCGGAAACAAAAACTGAACAACGGCAGACATTCAATTAGTCGAATGTTACTGCGGAAATAACGACTGCTTGTCAGGACGGAGCCTTTCATCGAATCCTCAGTGACTAGGACTTGTGACATTTCAAGTTGATCAGAATACTTTCAGATGTTGCTTTGGGAGACGCAGCGAGGACGAGCGGAAACCGCAGTCGTGTTTGTTTGTCTGTTTGATTGGACATGTGTGTTTGAGGGAGTGAATTAATTTGATATGAAGCAGAGCCAGACTCGGCTGAACAGTTTGGTCTGTAAAATGCTGAGCGCTGTGTGAATTAGAAATGGCATGGGCCGCACCAGGTCAGATTTGTCTCATTCAATCTGGGTCTTTGTCAGGCGAGATCTTCAATACGAGAAGGCAAACAGCTGCTGTGATTAAAAATAAATCACACTCAGCATTTCTCTAAACCCTGGAATAACTAATCTGGACTGGGACATGAAATATACATGAGGGCAAATGTAATGATTTCATCCATCAAAGGATTTACTTAAACACTTTAAACCAGAGTCTTGTCCTCGATGCACACAGAGCGAAAGGATCGTTCCACAACCGCAGCATCGAGGCAATGATGGAGATAATATTAGTTTAAAGGGTCGACCGGGGAAGAGCTCGCTCTGTGTTTATCTGTGGTCGTTTAATAGCTGAGATAAACGGATCACGATGAAATGTGCTGATAGTTAAACTACATTTTCATTCTTTAAGCCAAACAAACTACATCATCTCGCTTTTCATATTAAAGAGACAAACTGGCTGATGATTTGATTGTCAATTAATCTGCCGATTCTTTTTTTCAATTAATCAATTCATTGTTTTGTGTATAAGAAAGTTTGCTGTTGTTGATTGGTCTTGTTTGTGTCTCCATCATTCAGAGCAGCAGCGATTAGAAGTGATTCTTCCAGAGCATCAGGTGCCATGAGATCAGCCTTCACTTCCCTGTGACCCTCCATCTCCACCCCAGGCGCAGCCCACTCTCCCTCGGGCGGTGACGGACGGTGGACATGGGGTCCGAGCGGAGGCAGGGCAGGTGTGTGTTGGGCAGAGCAGCCTGAGGCCGTCCCTGGGTGCCGGCCTCCGTTGTGCGCTGATGCTTCCTGACAGAGACGCTGGGACGACTGCTGGAATGAGGCAGCGATGAGAATAGCAGAGCTGGTGAGCAGAGACAGATGTTCACCGACGAACCTCAGTCAAAGTCCGTCAAGTCGTGGTGACTGTCGTGCAGACACAGACTTGCTCAAAGTAAATAACATAAAAAGTCTAGCGCAGCAGTGATTGGGCGTGAACCCTCAATCTTGACGCTGCTAACAGTTTTGTTATGACTAAACAAGATTAACCCGAGTTCCATTTATGGATTTTATGTACTTTAGCTGACAAGTACACAAGTTGGTTGTGCTACTACATCACTACCAACTCGTGCTGCATGTGAAAAGTGGCACTCCCAGTAATGAGAAATATCAAAGTCCTCACAGGCAAGTCTCGCCATTCGGCAGCCATCTTGGCAACGTCTCAGGAAGAAGACCAGGCTCCGATCTAACTGATGCTCCCTGGGAAATAAAATCTTCATGTGAAGAATCGTCAATCTGAGAATAACAGCTTCAAGCGTTCAGTGACTTTGTCCTAAAAATAAAACTTCTACTACACATGTACAAGAGTTTGCTGATGTCACGACCCGTTCTGCTGCCACTCAGCAGACGATCCACGTCTTCTGAAAGCTTTTCGGATACGGATGAATTGGGAGCAGTACCACCGAAAATTGTAGGGGGCAGTGTAGCTAATAGATAGATCAAGCGAAACGACAATAGGACACGAGACAGACATTTCAACAATGATGATGGAACTTATGTTTTTAGACTTTGCAGGTTGGTAAGAAACAACAGGCGTCTACGTCTGTGTATGATGTTACTTCAGACATCGGAACATGTTTGCTCTCAGGAGCGTCGCCCTGTCGTGGATGTATTGTGTGTCGCTCAAGGAACTATGCCAAAGTAAAGGATGCATGGACGTTAGTTGGACAGTGAGAGGATATTGTTATCAGGTACTTGTGTTTCCCTCAACTTGACTTGTTAGAAAGTGACAATAACTAAATAACACCAGACTTTAAATGGTTGTTTCTCCGCGGATTTTACATTTAATTGTCTAAACGTTGACACATCTCATTCTAGTTCTTATAATTCCACATCTTTACGTTGGGTGACAGGGCAGCAGCGTGCTGTCAGTCAGTAACTCTCCTCTTTATCCTGTGTGAATGTAGGTGCTGGACTCTCATTAGGCATTAACTGCATCAGTGGCCTATTGAGCAGCGTGTTCTGGTTGAATGGACGTCTGTCACTTATTCTCTGTGTCTGTTTATCTTCATACGTCCAAACGATCATTTTCTGGATTGGCAGAGCATCAGTGTCCCTTCACCTCTGGTTTGCGGCTATTCATTCAGAGCAAAGATAAACAAGAATCATTCAAATATTTACCACTGTGAAAATAAGTAATGAGCACAGTGTGGGCATTAGTGCGAGTGTGTGCGTGTGTTCGCTCGAGTCTGTGCTTGTTAATGAACTAAAATCAAGATGAGCACGCAGCTTCTATATTGCATGCATTCTCCTCCCTGAGAAATTATCATTCACATCTTATCACGTATTTTTACCGAGGCGACACACTCGCACACACTTGCAGACATTGGCGTGGGCACACAGTGTATTCAATATTCATCACCACAAGCTGTCACATAATGGGGCTCCTTCCGCTGAAATTGTTGACGGAGCAGTATTTCTCTCACACACACACAGAGATAAACAACTCCTCTGAAATGGGGTGAGAGATAAAATGAGAGAAGAAGAGCAGATAACACAGAAGAGAGGATGCGTCTCGTTATTAAACAGCAGGAAGAGTCTGCAGCTGTTAGCATACTTTTCTTTCTGCTGGTGCTCTTTAACATTTTACAACTGTTTATCTGCTATACTTTCTCATTTCTGTGCCATTTACTTCAGCCCCCAAGTGACAACACATTAAAACACAAGTTATAGTTTAGAATCATAACAAACCTAAATTTGTTTTATTCAGTGGGAACTTCAAACTAAAATTGACCAGTTTACGTCACTGCTACACATGAAAAACATAATCTGTTTATATTTTGAGAAACATGTTTCCTTCCCAATACTTGTTATTAAATGTATAAATCTTTGTTAATCAATAAAAGTAAAAAGAAGAATATTGTGATGTTGTTTTTGATCGTCCCACAAATCCAACTTCACAATTACAGGAAGTTTGGGTTTTGTCTTTTTATTACTAAACCTTCTAAAAAGTGAGACCACATCACTTTGTGGGCCGGCTGTGGCTCGGGGGGAAGAGTGGGTTGTCCACTAACCAAAAGTGAAAGCGGAAAGATACTGAACCCCAAATCACCCCTGACAGCTAAGTGCTTGATGCATGAATGTGTGTGAAATGGTGAAAGGCAAAACTGAACTGTAAAGGTGCTTTTTTATTCAGGACCCTTCACTATTGCAGTGGATATTTTTTAAATTATTATTTAACACACATTTTTCTGATGATTTTAGGATGTGCTGATGCCGAGTCTACTTCCTGTCCTTGTTATTTCATTCTGCCCGTGTGATTTTAAACAGGTCATCATCACTTTGATTTTTGAGTTTGTGTACGTGTTTAACCTCAGATCTCACCTCTGTGCAGAAAAAGGTGTATTAGCTCACCTGCTCAGCAACAATACCAGCCATCTCTACTGTCACGCTAAATTAGCCATCATTGGGCATGTACAAACACACACACACACACACACACACACACACACACACACAGACGGTACCAGTGATTGGGTGATGACGGCAGCGATATGACTGCCCTCCTGTCTGCCAGGTAACGATGCCTGTCTGTTGATGCCAGCATGGATAACATTCACAGCTCCACCCAGAAGTCTTTCATCACACTCCCGTCTGGAAAAGGACACACACATAGAAAAAGAGCAAAAAAAAAAAAAAAAAAATCTACATATTTCCTCTCATTTTGTTTGTGTTCTCGTTTATCTCATATAACTGAGCTGATACAGGCCTGGAAATAAAAAAAAAGCCCAACATACGAGTGCAGCTCCACAGAGCGGAGCTGAGGAGGCTGCGTATTTGAAATAATGCCCCTGTTTATATGTTTCTTTTTTTTTTTTTTTTACTTTTTAGCAGCGTTAGTATGTGAGTGAGTCATTGTGTCACACAGTGGGCTTGTTTGAGTGGGCTGCCCCGCTGCAGAGACTGGGGGACACGCTGCCAGCAGATGATATCATGGGCTGGAGCGACGTGTTGTGATTGGTGATGGCTGGAACTCTGCCACATGTGACATTGGATCTGAACCGAAGGTGAGAAGGGCAAAGAGGGAAACAAAATGACGTCTGAGAATGAGAAACAGGGGAGTGATCCGTTTGTGTTATTGCCCACTTTTTTTTTTCCTGGCCTCATTATATGTTAACCTAACCCCCGCAACCACCTCAACACAAATGGTGGAATATAAGGCAACATTTACTGAAATACAGCAATTACCGTACAGACGTGTGTAATTTACCTCACTACAATTCAACAATACAAATCAAGACTTTTAAATATTTAGTCTGTTGCAAACTTCTCTTATAGTTTCATTTAAATAAACAGGTATATGTGATGTGATTCAATAGCACATTTATTTTTAAAGTTGTTATTGCTCTTATATTAACATTTATTTTTTTGCTGTCAAACCTGGTTATTAAGTTAATCAACAAGTTCACTGTATAAACTCGATGATTTACACGGGGCCCCCAAGTGGCCAAAAACCTCAGTCAGTGCAGGTTTAAAACTAGTTCCTCCTCTGTAGGGATGAATTGGTATTAACAGCCTAATAAAGTAATGTTATTTTAATGTTTTTTCCAGAATGTGTACGTTCACTTTTCCACTGCTCTCTAGGTCAGCCATTTTGGTCACTAATGGGTGTGTTTGAAGCCAAGTGCGGAAGTCCTAATTGGACCTTCACCCTTATTTCTTGCCTTCCTCGTTCCTCTTTCCTCTCTACTCTACCTGCCTCCGTCTCCTCGCTTCTTCGCTCTTTTCCTCTCCTCCCTCCCTCCCTCCTTCTTCCTCTTCTTCTTCTTTTTCCTTTAACTAGGCCGTGCCAGTCAGTGGGATCAGGCCCGGGCCTCATAGCCTCCCCCCCCAGACAACTGCAAACAATTAGGGAAATTAGTGGCTCCAGCATCACCATCAGGAGGCCTGCTTGTTTATAATTTAATCGGGGCGCATGTCAAAACAGTCAGGGCTTGAGAGAAACAAGATGCGTCGGCGAGATGAAATTCAAACTGCCAGCCAGCTCAAAATATTAGGACTGTTTGTTTAATAGCGTGCGACCGACTGGGTAAGAGCAAAACGTAGCGGGCGGCGGGAGGAGGGAGGGGAGACAGAGCAGGGAAGGAAAATAATAATGAAGAAACGAGGAAAGAAAACAGCATGGGGAAAAAATGAAGATGTATTAATTTTGATTTTTCTTTTCAAATCCATTCCACATTTTGGGAGTTAATGCATTTTATTTCTTTCGCTTCTCTCTTCCTTTCTCTGCCCCCCCCCCCCCTCGCCCGCCTCCCCTTCTTTCACTTAGCAGTGCTCTGGGAATTTCAAACGCTTGGATCTGTGCCGCCTTTCAAATTCATTATAAAAGCTTTTTGCTAACTAAATAGAGAGAGAGAGGGAGAGAGAGAGAAAAAAAAAACTGCCACATTCATCTCTTAGCCCCTGTGCTGCCCCCCCCCCTGCCCCCTGACAATATATAAATAAACTAGAGTGACCTGATTGAGATGTAAAAGGCAGGGAGTTAGCACTGGGACCCATACATTACTTCCCAACATTAACAGTAGTCTACTCAGCCGACACATGGTGGTGGGAGTATGGCCCCTGGGCAAATGGAGAGGTTAGAACTAATGCCCCCTCCCTCGTTTTAACCGTTCGTGCCCACACCCTTGGAAAGTATATGGTCCACGGCTGGCAGCGCAATGACACTGCCACAAAACTGACATATTTCACACAGGCCCTCCCCGATTGTGGCGTCCATTAATGTAAAGAGTTATCATATTCAGAACGGGTTTCCTCCCCAGATTCAACTTTCGCCCCCCTCGTGTTTAAAACGGTGCAAACCAGTCAAGAGTTCCAGAATTAGAAATATACAATAAAGGTCTGTTACATGAGAACATTTTATCTTCTGAGCTCTACAGAGTATAGTTTGGAGTTAACACACTCGAATGGAACAATGGAAACTCGAGGCCTCATAATTCTGACAGGACTGGAAACATGTAGCTTCTATAATCACGGTCGACCAATGTGGATTTTTACTGATACTGATACTACTTGGCTGATTAGCTGCAAATTTCCAACCAGCCACTGTCAGTTGTCAATTGATAAATGTAAATACATAATGGCTTCTCAAGGTGAAACCAAAAACACTGCGATTACCCCCTGGTGGCTGGCTGCAGCATAGGTTATATAAACCCTGTCTTCTCCATGTTAGCAGATGGGACATGGACCAAAGCAAAAAAATAAAAGTACACGTCAAATTTCTCCAAATATTTTAAGCAGTTTTTATCACAATGATGTGTTCAAATGTTTAGATTTTAGATACGATTGCTTTTAAAGGTCTTAAAAACAAAAGACCTAGTTTGATGACACTGTGAAGCAGCATTGAATCATGGGAGTTGTCTTCACAACTATTGTTGCTAAAAAATCTATCTCACGTGACTCACATTCACAGAAGAGGGAATAAATTAAAGTTCTATTAACAATCTGAAGATTCTTGCACAGAGAGACGGCTTTTTTTATTTAATCGACAACCCGATGAGACAAAACAACGATTAAGAAAGTTGGAAAGTGAGACCCCTACTCCTAAAACGATGCTTCTTCTATCCCAAACATGATAAATAATGTCATGCAGTGTGTAAAAGAAAGACAAGTGGACAGGGAGCTGAGTATAGATGGAGGGTGAGGGGTGAGGCTGATAGAGCCCTGACGATGACGGTCTCAGTGGAGCATCATTAAGCTGATGAGAATCACAACAAGACAGTAATTGGTGATAAGCTGATGCATGGTGAAAGTGATCCAGAGCCAGGCATCATGATAGCAGGAATACAGACACGTGCACAGTGCACCTCAGTGAGAGACGACTGCGAGGCTGGCAGACGTGCAGGGTCCTGGTCAAAGAGCATTATTTAGAGTACATGACTGCATGCAGCGCGGCACCAAACGGCTTTCATTACGCCAGTCTGCTGGCCCGCTAATGCTCGCTCCGCCAGTTAGCTCGGCCAGCCAGACAGACACACAGGCCCTGACCATCAGCCGCCAGTCCACGCAATCAGCCGCCTGCTATCAGCTCTCTAATTGGATCAGTGGCACGAATGTGATTACAGCAGGCGTATTTATTTACATAATAATTATTACCGCCCTCCCCAGAGGAGCCACGGGAGAACGCCAGGGTCTGGGGAGAGATGAAGGGTGGGATAGAAGGGGGGGGGAGGGAGAGAGGGGAGGCAGCAGGAAGGGTGAAGAGTCTTCCTGTTGAGAAAGAGCAATGGACCACAGGCTAAAAGGGTCAGTGTGCTTTTATTTTCTTAGCCCAATTTAAAAGAAACTTTTGTAATGAAGCACTTTCTAAACAAGTAACACAACATAACTGTGGTTTCTTCCTGGATGTGAACGGACATTATGATGCAAGTTTACAGGGAGGCAGAACTATTTATGACCAATAGGCTACTTCAGCCCAGCCACCGGGGAGCTATCAAGATGTTTTGGCTTCACCTCTGGGGAGATGTGTCTGTGTTCTGGAACTGTTCAAATCTGACAGATGAAGTTGGCCTGAAATCGACGACTCGTTGTTTCGAGCATAGCTAACGTTTTTCAGGAGGTAAGTCTGAATCTGAGCTGTGCGAGAGCGTCAGTTTCCTCTGTTGTATCTGACTCTGGTCTGAACTCGGGCTAACCAGATTAGCATGCAGGTGAGGAGAAAATGGAACCAGCGTTTTTAAATTCTCAGATATTGCAGTCCATGTGTAGAGCTGCAGCTCGGCCCGGAGTCAGACCCGCTCCTCACGTCCCTTCTTTCATTACGAGCTCTGCACAGACTCAAAGATGCATGAGCAGATTAATACAGTGTCATAACTTTCCACAGCGGGCTCTCTGCATACTCCCTCCACGGCATGGATTTCCCATTTCGCCAATGGCTAGTGACGCGATATGTCTTTACTGTTTGAACAAAATTTGTCCCCCAGAGAATCTTTCCCCAAACTCAATATAAATACGGCGCGCTGTTCCAATAACAGAGGCAGACAGACAGAGGGAGAGACGGAGTGAGAAAGACAGAGAGGGATGGAGGGACTCTGGGGACACGATTGCGTTTACGTTGGCTGCCATTGAAGTTGTCCAAAGCCTGGCTTTGCCCGCCGCTTAATGGCGCTTAATCACGGAGCTCCTAAAATAGGCCATTATATCAGCACTGAGCTCTAGAATTACAAAGAGCCCTCAGGGCCCGAACAACAGAGCTTTTGTTAATAAGCAGCCATTAATCAGATGCATTACGGAAGCCACTGGTTCAACGGGCGGCACCAGGGTTGATAAATACCTCAAGAATAAAAAACAATTTACTCACCTTGTCTAAACCACAGTTGATATGTGTACGTGTGTACGTGTGTGTGTGTGTGTGTGTGTGTGTTAACACTGAGGCAGGGTGGGACAGGAACCACGCAGGATGACTAAAGACACCCAGAGGACTAGTAGCAGAGCTGGTGTAAATATTCCTCAGCGTGTTGAAGATAGAGATTAATACCATGCACTGATTATTACAGAGCTGAAACTGATTTTTCTCATTTTCAGAGAAAGCCTGTTAAGATGTGACCGTGCAGGGGTGAAGCTGTTTTCTCTGCGACAGACGTCCACCAGACACAATTACTGTCATCACAATCACAAAGAGGACAAACAGTGCACATGCTAATGGGGGGTTAATCAAATATCTGGCAACCCTGCTCTCACTTACAGCCACTGAGGCCGTGTGCACTTCCATGTCCAGCATAAATCACTGACCTCCACTTCTCCGTTCCTGTTTATGCATCGTTTCCAAAGAGATGATCGAACCTTAATGACAAAGAAATCTACTCGAGGCTTCAAACCAGCAGCTAATAAAACCATATCGTGAAGGGTGACAACCAATATGTCTGTGAACGGCTCATATCAGCTGGTAGTATCAGCGTTATCTGTCGGGCTCTAATCACAACAGCTGATGTTGTTGATCTCATTTTGTGTTTTAATATTGAAGGATGCACCATTCTTCATGTTCACAAACTTTTCACCAGTCATTTTCCGTGTCGCTCAGTTGTAGCATTGCATGTTTGCGTGTCTCTACTCATAACTGCCACTCCTGTTAATCAGTTGTGTCTTTCTCATCAATCTCTACCTCCTTCTCTCCGTTTCACCCCCCCCACCCCACCCTATCTGTCTCTCTCCACTCAGCCAGAGACACAAGCAGGGCTCTTCATAGCAGATAAAGCAGCTAATTTCATTAATTATGTACCAATATGTTGCCGTGTATGTGTGCGTGTGTTTGTCTGGAGCGATGGGGAGGCGGGGGGTTTGAGGGTCCCCTGAACTGGCATCTGGTCCACTCTGGCATCCAGGGAACAAGGGAATAGGAAAGGAAGAAGGAAGAGACAGCAGAAGGAGAATATTGAAAGGGGGAAGAGGGACGAAAGAGAAAAGGACAACACGAGCCATTGTAGGGAAAGACAGGAGGGAGACAGAGTGGAAGACTGACTCTAACGTGGTCAGATGAGGAGAAGTCAATGATTACTGGACTGATGACTTAACAGTCACATATGTACAGGATTGTGTATTTGTCGATGGGGTGTGACTTTTACGATCTGACTCTCAGCATTTGTTTTTTTATGATGTTTCATTGCTGCACAGGAGCTGAAACACCTGCTGCATCACACTCCTGCAAATCACCCTCATATCCCACTGACCTGCTTCACCACTAGTGTTGTGGTGACAACGCAAAAGCTGATGTTCAGAGAAAACTTTGATTGACGGTCCAGGCATCAGACAAAAACAACCACAACGACCCTTTAATCACCACTTCACCCTCACCCTCGACTTGCAGGATCACTGCAGACTGTGTGAGGACCTGCCTGTGGGATGTTTGGATTTTGTGGATGTTAGCGTCTTAGGCCTGTTCCTCTGCGAGTCCCTAACAGGTGCGTCCCTCACGCTACGCTGCTTCCTGCCTCTTAGCTTCGTCTTTCTCCCTCAAACAGACACAAACACACAATTCACACACTTTACACACACACACACACACACACACACACACACACACACACACACACACACACACACACACACCGCAGCCTAATCAGTCGCGCTTCACGTCCAAAAGATGGCATACAGGGTGAGCTGGGTAAATAGCGGAGGCACATGTGTCTTTGGTATTAATAGTAATTGTGTGTGTAAACTGTTTCACATCAACCCACTCTATTACAACAGCTGCCCTGCAAATCACTGCAGGCTGTGGCAGCTGATGACTTCTGAGTGTGTCTGTGTGTGTGTGTGAGAAGAAAAGCGCCTCCATAAGCACATCCCCGTTTTAACAAAGGCCTATGGACTCATGAGACACATGTGCATTTTATTGACAAAGGTGCCCAAGTGCACTTTTATCAGATGATTATTGCCATTTCATTGGTTGATAAATAAAGGTTTAACAGTCCGGATATTGGAGGGAAGAGACAGTAGTGGATGGGTGCGTTGTGTGACTTATACACAATGGGACGGCCCAGGTTGTTAAATTGTACTCATAAGCCAGCAGTTAAATGTTGGTTAATGATGCGCCCAGAAACACGGAGAGACAGCAGAGCGACCTTTGGACTCTGCAGAGTGTCCTCAGGATAATCCCTGGTCATAAATATCACCCGATTCACTCTGCACGTACACACACACACACACACACAATGATTGGTTTTTGTCTCACTGTGCAGAGGTCCTGTGGTCCATAAGGGTCAGTGGTGGTTGTTGCAGTCATTGCTTTGCACGAACACACACACACACACGCGCACACACATACACACACACACACACAACATCTCCACTGCCCTGGCCACAGACGCCGAGCCATGCCTCATGATTAGCATTGCCTGTCCCACGCTTTTGTTTTTGCTTTGTTTGTTTGCCGCTGTGCAGAAATATTTCTGTGGAATCCAACGTGATTGCACCATAGGTTAGCGACACCCATCTATTAAAGCAAAGACGAGCCTTGTATTTAGACTTGCCTCAGCGGCAGCTATATTTATCAGCGCATGCATGCCTCGCCGGGGCCAGACGGGCCCGATCGCTCCACTTTACAGCCGAGCCTTCGCCGCACATTCCGACGGCCGTCACGATACACGTCTAAAAGCGGCCTGAAGATGAACACGCTCGAACTGTGTTGTGAGTCATTGCACATGTGAAGAGTAACATTCATATTCATTGATTTATATACAGTAAGTACAGTTCTGAGGAAATCAGCTTGAGCATTTCACTAAAGTTAAAATCAAAGTGATTCATAAAGAGAGACTTCACTAAGAATTTGAACGTACTGTGATCATGGAACGAGAGTGGGCCCCTGAGCAGAGACATGTTTAAGGCCCCCAGCCCCCGTTGGTTTTTCCATTCTTAGTCGTTTTGCGTCTTTAATCATTAACTGTGTTGCTTTTCATTTGTTTTGTGTCTCTCAGTTGTTACTTTGCATCTTTTTAGTCATTTTGACGGTTTAGTAGTTGAGTTTCACTTTTTTTAAATTATTCAGTTATTCTCTTTGTTCTTGTTTAAAGCATTTTTTCTCTTTTTTGTCTATGTGGTGTATCTGCATTTCATTTTGTGTCTAGTCGTGCCTTGTTGGTGTCTGTGGAGGTTTTGCATGTTGCTGTGTTTCTTCTGCATCTCCTCGCAGTCGTTTTGTCTGTCTCTTTGTGGCTGTTGTGTTTAATTTTGCATCTCTTTTGTAGTTTGGTGTATTTGAGGTTGTTTGTGCCACATTAAGTAGTTTTGTGTCACTTAAGAGTCAATATAAGTCTTTTTGTGGTATTTTTTTTAAACCAACAATGCATCTCTTTGCAGTTGTATGACTGATATTCCAATTCAAGATATCAACAGTCACTTCACACAGAGGTTCAGGTCTTCTGGGCCTTTTCATTTCCACCATCATTTGACTCTTTGCTTGTATTTATGAACAGAAAGAAAACGTCTGCAGCAAGAGCACGAACATGTGTGTAAAGTTATGAAGCTTGATCTCATGACAGTTGAGGAAATAGACCTTCGAGCAGTTTTGGTTGCTAAAGAGCGCTTGTGTTCCTGCATGGCTCCATTGCCCGGCCCCATTATCGCTTCACACAACCCAACACGCTCTTGTTTACCATGTTTGCAGGCGCTGATTCTCTAAATAATGCAGCATGAGGGGGAAGTTAGGGAATGACTTCGACTGGGACTGCATTTTTCTGTACTTGTGCGAAGGTGAATTTCTCAGTTTGTGTAGGTGTTCACATGTATGTGTGTGTGTGTGTGTGTATCCAGGTTTAAATGAGGGGTGAGATGAAGATAAATAACTGAGTGAAGAGAAGAAGAAAAAAGAAACTCAAAGGGGGGAGGGGGGGGTGAGAGCAGAGGTGAACCAAGCAAATCATCACTTTGACTTAAAAACGCACTCAATATGTGCAGTCATGAATAATTTTGCATCAAAACACTAATTTTGCATTAGACTTACAGTACGCTGATTCGGTAGCTCAGGAATATTCATACACTCGTGGGGATTTTTCATCCACCACACTGTGTTTTTTCCCATTTAGTGATGCTTTCCTGGCACCGAGAGCAACGTGGTGAATATAGGTCATATACGCAGTGGGCTCACGGGTGGCACTAAGGATGGTGCTGCAGGTCTCCAGGCGACAGCGACAGCACCGAGGGAGTCCCCACTGCATTGGCATGGCTTTTGGCTGTGTACACACACACACACACACACACACACACACACACACACACAAAGTGACTAGCACACCACGTTGCTATTAATACAGCCACAGCCATTTTAATATTTAATTGCGTTGATGGACTGCATCTGTGCTGCTCCGTGATGCAAACATTATTATACATACTAAGTGGCTTAATTGTAATTAGAGCTGAAAATTTAATTAAACCCAACAATAAAGGAGATCGCAGCATTTTTTTCTCCTCCACAGACCTTTTCTTCCCCCTCGCTGCCTTTTAACTCCTTCTGTGCTGCGGCCCTGCTCGGGTCCAGATGCCTCATCTCCGTTGCTTTTGTTGCAGACCCATGATGTTTTGAAGATGCGCAGTCTTCATTTTAATAAAGCAGGACTTACCAAACAAAATGTTCAGTGTTTGCACTCTGTTTTTATTCCGACCCAGGTCTAAAAACCTTCACGGTGGGGGTTTTGTTATCACCCCTGTAAATAACTCTCGGGCGTTGGCAGAGAAAGGAGCTCTTCTGAGTGCCATTCTCATTACAGCAGATTTTCCCACATGACCACTCATAAAGGAATAAATCAATCTTTGGGACATTAGCTTATTAGCTTTGCAGAAAATTGTCTATTAAATACAAAACAATACAAACAATAAGTTTTGAATAGTGAGTTTTAGAGGTGCTGTTTGGTGGATGTTTGGTTGGACTGAACCAGGTTAGCCGTGCCCCCTTGTTTCCAGTCTTTAATGCTAAGCTAAGTGAACCAATCCCTGGATGAGTTTCCTATTTTATAGACAGATATTAGTGAATAAAAAAACTCAAGAATGAACAATGGTATTCTTAAAAATGTCAAAGTACTTTAAAACAAAGTATCGCAAGTTACATCACTGAGCTGTGCAGCGATTCATTTTCCAGACATGGAATTTCCAAACAAAACAATGAAAAACAAATGAAAACCAAAAGGTCCCGAAACCTCAATCTTATTAAGAAGCAGGAAAACAGTTTAGATTTTAATTCCTGTCTCAAGACCACTCAGGTTCTGGTCCTGGCGCCTCATGTTGGGAACCACTAATCTCCAGTGGTTCTCTTCAATTAATCCCCTTCTCAATACGTTGAATACGTCAAACCTGAAACTACAACATATGCTACAGAGACTAAAAAGAAAAAAAACTGCCATTATAAAATAAAACACACACACACACACACAGATGCATGCAGCAGTGGCCGTCTGGTGGTGTGTGTATTATTCATTAGGAGCGAGGCGTGTCGGTGTGGAGTGTTTGTGGCCTGGTGTGTAAACAGCTGTGTGTTGCTTGACATGCTTTTGCACTCTCAGCTCAGCGCTAACCGGGTCTGTTGGTACTGATCAGACCCGAGCTGAGGCGACAGGACAGCCTGCCAGACAAACAACCAACCACTGGCCTGGCCCCGGCCCACACACACATACATACACACACACACAAACACGCACACACACACAAACACATGCACACAAACACACATGGCAACAGGCACTTAAATTGTCACATAAATTGACGGACCCTCACATAAGGATAAATATGAAACGCACACACACAAAAACACACAAGCCCTTCTAACAAATCAACACAGCTTTACAGTAATACATAAATAAATGAACAGACCTCCAGTCTGTCTTGGTTACACAAAATTACACGACTCTTCTCAAGCTGCTGGCTCCATGGCTGCAGCGAAAAGTTGGGCGGGGACCAGATGAGATTTTCTTCTGTAAACTAAGAACAAAAGACGTCAATTTCCCCACGAACCAAATAATGTGGTTCTTCGAGAAGAGCCTGAACGAGATGAGACAGAGCGAGCATCAGAAACTGAAAAACAACAGAGCAGCCTGGATTCAGACTGCTGTGTTTTGTTTGGTCCAGTTCTTCCTTTGTGTCTTTATTATTAGACACAAAGAGAGGAGGCAAAAGAAAATCAATTCAGTTTAAATGTTTGTCTAATGCTGTTGTCAGACCTGAACTCCGGAGAATGTCAGAAAAATTTGGCCCGGCCATTTTTCGGAGTTGGTCTTTCACATTTTTGTTCACAACAACAGGAAACTGTTCGAAACATTCTAGTGAGGGGTGGAGCCTGGGTAGAGCAGCAGGAGGCAGGACATGACCACTAAATTCACGTGTTTCTTGTTTGCAGCTCATCCTCACCGGTGTCGGCCCTTATCACCAAATTTCTGGAATCTCCTCCTGGAAGGAACAGTTCCAGAAAATGTCCGGAGCGACTGACTTGGACGTTTGCGTTCTCACATACAGCCCTTTGAGAATATGTCCTGTGCAAGTCTGACAGCAGCTCATGAGTGCGTGTGCATATTCAGCCCATTTGCACTACCGATACAAAGATTACAGTAATTAGGCTGAGCAGGCAGTCGGCAAGGACACCATCAAGCAGCTAGGACCCCCCAGGTGGGAGCGCCTCCTTACATGAAGGTCAGCTCATTACCTTCTTTTCATTAAAGTTGTGGGAAATTTGCATCCCACAAAGTGCCGTTTAAGTCGTGTGGCAAGCGCCGCTGCCTCTGCATGTATTTCTAATATTTCAAATCCTTGACGAGAAGAAGAAGTGAAGAGCAGTGAGGGTGATTGACAGCGAGAGAAAAACAGGAGAAGATGAAAAGGGGAAAAGGGGGAAGTCAAATCGAGAAACAGAATAAAGGCGGGGAGGCAGTGTTTGGAAGGAAAGGTTCAAATCGATGCAGGGACTAATGTATTCAATGCCCGCTCTGTTTACAGAGCATGTAGCAGGCTTGATGATATCCAGACTTTTGGCCACATTCAAATGAAAACCTTCCACCAACTGCTTCTAATGCTGAGAGGTTCGAGTCAAAAGCCTGAGCTCCGCAGACGTCATGTGAACAGGCTGTTTGAGGGAATTATACACAGTGAGCTGGAGAAGATAATCTCCGGCTCTTTATGATGAGGTAGTAGGTTTATTAAATAGACTTTAATGCACGGCAGCTTTCACATTGTGGTGTAAAATCATTAAGACCATCGTCACAGACATTTCTGGAGGGTCTGGACAGTGAAACTAGACGTCTATGACAAGTGTTAAATATTATTCTCATTATTTCACTGGTTATTGTAAAAAATAAAAAGTTCATACCAGTATGAGATTTGAGCTCCAATAGATTCCACCCTCTAAATAAAATGTCATCAACAACATCAGACTGTTGAATTAAAGATTAATGGTAAGAAGAAAACAAATTTGAATAAACTTTCAAAGCAACGTTCAATCAAAACTGCGTCGACCAACAAGCTCTGTAATCTGAATAGATCCAGGAAGTACCTTTCAGCATCATTAGCTAATTGAATCCAGTATTGATTCCAGATCAGTAATAAGTGATATATGGGGCTCATATTAGTTATATTAGGTTAAATAGGCAGCCATAAGGTCATGTGTATGAGACGTTTCGTATTCAGCCATAAATTGATCTGCCATGTTTTATTAGACTGGTGTGCTGCAGTGTGTGTGTGTGTGTGTGTGTGTGTGTGTGTGTGTGTGTGTGTGTGTGTGTGTGTGTGTGTGTGTGTGTGCGTGTGCGTGCGCGCGCTTATTAAAAGCAAAGTGTGGTTGATGCATTGCAGGTAGAGGAGGTAGGGAGTGGAGGCATTTTACAATAAATAAACTTGAAGATACAAGTTATATATTTATATTTCATGTTTCTTGAAATGAAAAATAATCTTTTAATAAATATAGGTATTAGTGCAAAAAAGGAAAGAAATTCCGTGAGGCTTGTTAAAAAATAAATTTAAGGCCATATCAAAAGTTAATTTTATTTATAGATTGACAAGATTTTAAACTCCAACTTTTATAATAATGTATTTATCATTTCAGTAATTTTCCAAGTAAAAATGAAGAATATTCTTTAGTTTTCAGATTCTCAAATGTGAAGATCGACCGTCATATTAACAAAGTTTTGGGCTGTTGTTCGGAATCACCATGAGCAATAAGGGATTGTTTTTTTCACTGGCTTTTCCATATATTAGATGATGAATTGATAGTGAGAATAACTGAACCACGCCGCACACCATATATATATATATACACACACTTATACCAGCCTGATGCTGTTCTTGTAATTTCATCCATTTTTATAGGTTGGTCAAGGTTTAAAGTGCATAATCACCACTGCAGCGATGTGTTTTCCATGTTTTTATGACAGCAGCGTGATGTATTGGCGAACGGCGTCGCAGTTAATGACAGCGCTGTTTTACGAGCGGTGTCACTTGTCCATGCAGAGTGTAACCAAAGCCACACTTTGACCCCGGAGGGTGTGACACAAAATGTTGGTGAATTCGTGTGTGTTTGAGCGCCAACGAGCGACTGCGTGAATTGCTGTGCATGTGTGCCCCATAATGTTCAGCCCTGCACCTTAATCAACGCTGCTCAATGTAATCTGACCATTTGTAAGCGTTAGCGGATTAGTGCGCCCGATTATCTGCCATGCCCAGGGCTGATATGAACAAATGCTGGATCCATAACCCAGAGTTAATAGACGTGTGTTCGGTTGATGTATCACGCAGCTAATTTCGTGATTACATTTTCAGTGACCAGACCTTTTCCTGTCTGCTAATTGCAGCAGGTTAAACAGCAAGCAAGGCAATACCAATCTATTGGGTCATGTTCCAAACACAGAGGTCTGTTCTTTGTGTGCACTGGCTCCCATCAATCCTCAATGATGTGCATCGTGTGTGTGTGTGTGTGTGTGTGTGTGTGTTTGTGTGTATTTGCACATCCATTCCCTGTGAACTCTCGCCTTATCCTATTGATGGCTCTCATATGACCACCGTCTATAAAGCAGCATCTCCATTAAAATAAAATACATGTTCAGCAGGTACTTTTTTTTACAACTCCAGTAAAAATAAAAGTGTTTTACAGCGTTATTGTTTTCAGCCAGTGGGTAATGATCGAGATGAAGAGCTATTTTATGGGTATTTTATGGGGGTCATCTTTATGGAGAATTTGGTGGTTACAGATATAATAAAGGGAGTGATTCTCACGCGATGTTCTGACCTGACGCGACCCGGGGGCACCAGTTAAAAAAGTTCAATTATTAAACAAAATAATGATGGAGGCAGCATAGACAGAGCACATATAGCTCTGCCCAGGGTAATCACACATGTAGTGAGATTAGATACATACATGTACACAGACATTCATATCAAACAAAGAAAAAACATAATTTGTCTGATCAAGAAAAAGATTTGAGATTAGAATTATATCCTTGTTTGTTTATCTCAATAAAAAACCCATTAACTGTTGGTGTGGATCTGGACGAGAGGGTGGATCCACGTTTTTTTAAAATCTCATTCTCTGGCATTTTCTTTGAATATTCAGGCGTATTTAGGGAACATATACGTGTGAGTCCCAGTTATCTCTTGCAGCTTGATTTAATTTAAGGAGATTGCATGTGTTCTACTGAGAGACATTCTAGTTTCTGATATAATATTTCTTTATTAGTTTATTATTCATTATCCAGATCCTCCTCACTAAATTCACAAAAATGTCCCAAAAAGTTCCCACCACTATAATCAAGTTCTTCTTGGTGGTAATTTATCTAACTTCACTATTTGGGCTTTAACAGAATCAGATCTGTTAATTTGATCACCTCATTTTTAAAAGCTGGGTTTGGTGGCAGCGTGAAAACCTGTGCAGCCACATTAGGTCAGGTTTGTTCATCTATTACCGAACACTAGCTTCCATTTGATGTTTGCTATTGTACCAGAGAGGAAAGAACCATGTCAATAACTCCAGCGATTTCAAAAGGAATGAAGGAACCTTTAATGCTTCTATTCGTGCCTGTATGTATATTTTACAAAGAACATACACTATTTAAATAACTGTGGTAAATAAATGGCTCAGAATCTGCATGAATTAATGACAAGCATCAGTCATCAAAAGTCAAATTCAAAGGGAATGCATTAATCACTATTATTTAATTCATATTCATTTAAAATGTAAAAAACCAATAGAAGATTATGAACGTCCATCATTAGCTGCTTTTTCTGATCGACAGTCACTTACTGGGAAAGAGAGATGGATGGAAATCAGTTCAGATTCACCTCTATAGCCAATTATTTTTGTAGACATATTAATTATCTATACATTCATTCAGTCATGTATATATTTATTCATTCATTCAGTCGTTCATCTTGTGCCTGTTGTCGTCAGGGCAGAGAAGCCTTACGCTGCCCTTCCTTTATTTACAGAAGAAAAGATTATGATAACAGCTCTTGACAATTTAAAATGCTGAATGAAAACGAAAAGAATGGAAAAGAAAATTATAATTCAGTTAACACTGCAGAACCACACTTGATTACAATAAAAGGGCCGTGGCTACCTGTGGCCATTAAAGTTCAGACCTGACTAGATAAGGTTTTCTGATTTGAATTCTTCTGTGAAAGTGAACACTTCCCTTTAATCCATCTGCGTCATAACCAAGGCCGGTTAAAACATTGATTTATTAGAGGTGCCGCTTCAGTATTGATCACACGACTGTGGCAGGATCTGAGAACTTGTTGCACGATGGTTTAATGAACGTATATTTGAAGCTGCGATGCGTCTCGGCTGGCGGACGCTCGCAGCTTGTTTCTGTCTGGGTGTGAGCAGATGCCATGCAGCGCTGTGGTGTTTGTGTGTGTTTACGATCCGTGGGCTGCATCGGGCCACAAAAGGCCTTCGATTGGCCCGGACTGAAGGCGCCTGTGTGGGTCAGCTCTGGTTCCTGCACCCCCCTTCATCATCTTGACCACAGTCTCTGGTTTTGACCAGTGTGGTCTGAGCTGCAGGACACAGTGACCAGAGCCTGACAGACTAAAGCCTGGGAACAAAACTGCACTGGTCACTGCGTAAACAGAGCGGCGGGACAGGACGGTGCGAGACGAGCCGCGGGGTCGACTGTTGATTCAGACGACTGGAAGGTGAGGGCCAAATTCTAAACCTTGTTTTCTGTCAGGTACATCAGCAGTTTGTCTCTCTGGAGAACAAACTTCCTCCTCAAACTGGCAGCCGGCCCATCACAACAGCACCACACACAGTCTGGAGTGAACGTGATGTCACTCACAAGCTGCGGCCGTGCAGCACGATGGCCATCAGGACACAAAAAGGATGTCAATGACATCAATATACTGTATACTGTGCACAATTACATTAAAAATAATTTAAAAGTGATTAGATAAGTGTTTAATGCAGTGAACACAACACACTACACTATAGATTTTTGAAAATTCAACACACTGGGAGGATCTTAAATGATCGATGTTTTAATTTATAGACATTGTTTGGATTAAACCGTTTCAACAATCTATTCTAAAAAGAGTAACAATTAATCGAACGTAAAAAATGTTGGATTAAAATGCAATAAACAGATCAAGAAGCAAATATTGTTCTACTAATTGAATAAATGGTGAATTAATTAATAGTTTGAACACTGATAACCAAAATAATACTTTTTCTCTGAAGGTCTTCAACATGAAATTAAGTCTTAATTCTAATATATATATATATATATAGTGAATAATAAGTCTTTAAGGTTTGAGTCTGTAGTTGATGCACAGTGGGAGGTTGCTGCAGAAAGCATTAAATAATCCTAGATTTGAAAAATAAAAAGTCAGGATTGTGTGTGAAACCATCAGGCCACCACGACGTTTCCTCAGCAGATAAATTCCCACAGGACACACATTTGAACACATGCTGGTTATCATAAAACATTTGGTGGTGCGGAGCGACGATCCTAAACTTAGCAGAGTAATGACTGGTGCCGTTTTACATGGACATGTATTCTGATTAGACTGTCATTTGGAGGGACGACTGCGGCGGCCGCGAGGCCACCAGACACAGTTCACATGCATGGGAGAAAAGAAAAAAACATGCATGCACGGATTTGGACACGCTAACTGTCACTCACTTTCTCTCACGCACACACGTCCATCAGTTTCATCTGTTTCAGACTGGGACTGAATGCACAGCCTGGCTGAGGGATATTTTGTGACTGCAGGGTGCTGGAGGCTGCAGAGGTGAGGAGCCAGTTTTCTGTGGAGAGCTGGGTCAGTATTAAACACATCAGCTGGACCGCGTCCTCCACAAGCTTTACCAGGTCTCTACTACACCCTGTTGGCCGCAGAGGAAACCTGCCACCTCACAGCTCTCCCCAACAGAGCGTACGAGTCTCTGGTGTTCCAAGTGTTTACACTGTTATGCTACAGTACTCGTGTGTATCACTACTCAAATGCCTTCTAACTGAAAACCTGCGGCTCTTTCTCTTCAAAGGCCCCCCAGAACCCAAGACGGAGTTTATTTGATTGCTGGTCAAAATATGTGGTGTCAGTGCAGGATAACAAAGCCTGTAACCCTCCTGCATTACAGAGCGCAGCATAACACTCCGTGTGCATCCACACAAGCAGCTAGAGTTACAGCCACTGACCGCCGCAACCTGTTATTCAAGTTTCTCTCCTGTAAACACGCCGCGTCTCTCTGGCCTCGACGTCTTTCATCTCGTCGTCTCTCTGATTGTTGTGGAGAGACGCTCTTGAGATTTCTACCCCCCTGACACACACACACACACACACACACACACAGCGAGAGTCAGTTACACAAAATGCACGATTCCAACACGCAAACATGGTCCAGCACAAATATAAGCAAAGAGCAAAGGGGCAGAAACATGCAGACCTGAGGATCCACTTTACAAAGTTGAGGGTGACGTGAGCGTGTCTGTGTGTTTGTCCAAAGCATCTCTGCATCTACACTCAAGTCTCAAGTAAAATATTATTTTTTCTCTGGAAAGTGGAAACAGAAAGAATGTGGTTTCTTGAGTTCCATGAAAACAAGAGAAACTATCTGGATGTTACACGTGACTCAAGACCAAGGTCAAATTAATTGACTGGACAAAAATAAAAATCCCTTCAGAAAGATAAACCAGTCTGAGATAATATACAATGTAAGGTACTTCTTATAGTTTCATTTTACTCACCTGTACTAAAAACTGAAGAATATATTACATTAAGATTTTACATATAAAACCTATAATCCTCTTCTCATCATTAATGCATGAAGTAGTTGCACTGAAATGCAGAACTTTTGCATGTTTGTCTTTTACTACACTGAGGATTTTATTGGTTTTAATGCAACATTTACTTTTATATTTTCCAATACCGTCATGTGGTACTTTAACTTTAAGTCTGCTACTTCATTTATAAAATATATGATTACTTTGCGGAATAAGAATTTATGATTTTTATACATGTAATGACTATAATCAAACAGTATTGAGCTAATCAATGTTATTATAGTAAGCTCCACCTCAATGACAATAATACGTCTCACAATTTGAACTTGCCCTCCAGTCGTGAATTCAAATTTTAAACGTGGGACAAAGAGGGAAATTCTGTTAAAGGAATTTTACAATTTGTCCTTCAACGTTCAACATGTGGTTTTGTTCTCGAGTGAGAGTCAACTTGTGAGCGTTATTTGCTCCTGCCTGTTGTTTGCATGGAGCTCCTGTCTTATCAGAGAGGCTATCTGAGCGCTGCGTGCCCAGGAGAGGAGGCGGGGGGGGGGGGGGGATGGAAGGTATGACACACTGCCTGGTCTGAAGCCCAGACACACAGCTCCTGTTACCAATGAGAGAGGCAGGGAGAAAAAAGCACAATGGTGGTGGCAGGAGTGTGTGTGTGTGTGTGTGTACTGCAAGTTTGTGGAGGATCCCCTGCACAGTTGGGATTTGAATACTTCTTCCAGCACTTCTTCTCGTCTGCGTCTTTTTGGTTTGTGGTTGACACTGAGAGTGCCTGTTTGTATGTATCATATGTACATGTATATACATATATATGGTGTGTGTGTACATGTGTGTGCACATGTGTGTGTCAGACTCTCACTGTCTCGATTGATATATTACAGCCTCTGGGTGTCCTAGATTGTGCGCCCCTTGTTTGTGTGTCACTTGCCTTCTGCGTCTCCGTTTACAAATCGCTAAGACTGAGCTACGATCTGCATTTGAAGTCGAAGCCACATTAACAGCAGCGAGTTGTGAGAAAACCATCAAAGTGAAAGAAAGGCATATGCACTTGAAATTTAGAAAAAAAAAATAAGAAGAGGAGAGCGTGGCGGGAGAACGAGCCAGGGAGAAAGAAAGAAAGAAAAGTAAAGAGACAGAGCTGGAGGAGAAAGAAGATATCGAGTCAGAGCGAGTCGGTGACATGTGTTATTTATTTCCCTCGTGTAAACAGTGAGAGAAGGCAGACATAATCAATAGGAAACTCCAGATTGTAAATAGACGGCTCTAATAGCCTAAACACTGGCCGCTATAGTTACACACAGATATATATGACTCCACACTCAGAGACGAGGAGAGGAGGCACTGCAGAGGAGGGGGAGAAGGGATGGGGAGATGGCGTAAAAGAGAGATGTAGGAGAAGAAGGAGAGAAAGAAGGGGGCCAGGCTGGGCGGGCCACCCTTATTTACCAATAAAGAGCCCTGATGAGAAGATAAACACACAGGAGACAGTCTGGGCAGAACGAGGGAGGGAGGGAGGGAGGCAGGGAGGGAGGGAGAGGATTTGAGCTTTTATCATCCACTTTGTTCCAGCAATAAAAAAGCTTTAGTGAGGAGCTGAGAGAGGAAAGGTGTGAAGGTGAAGACTTATAAAAGATTGTCATTTATCCAGGATCAGGTTTTTTAAAGCAACATTGAACTGGACTGGGCCCTGATCCAGATAAAAACTAAAAAAAAACTGGAATACCTGGTTTTTAATGAGATTACTTCTGAACTCCAGGACCCTGATCAGGTTTTCAATTATTATTTAAAGGAGAAGTAAATGTTTCACTGCCAAACATACTTCTTTTGTTTTTTTCTAGAATATGAATGTAAATATTACAATACAGCACTACATCTACAGAACCGCTCACAGCAAAAGATCCACAGGGAGCTGAAGCACAAATGTTTATTAACTCTCAACCAAAACCACAATCTTCCACTTAATCCAGTCTGTGCTTTACCCGAAATATTTACATTTGATGGACTGATGAAGCCAGTTTGAATATTTCACTGAATATAAACATCACATCGGTTCAGTGAAGGTTTGGAACAAGCTGATAGAAAACAAGAGAATTCACAGAAGCCCAAAGATATGAGGAAAGTGGATTCTGTTATTTGTGGCTGCAAATACAACTCAACATCTACAGAGAACAATTTTATACAAACTGTATGTTTGTTAGCCTATGAAAGAAATGTAGTTTAAGTACCCGACAGGTCTGATTTTATCCACAGAAATCTGTAAAGTATACTTCACTTATTTTGTTTGCCACTCAAAAAGTCTGGAGTACTGTTATAAACACGCATTATACATGATTACATTTCATTTTTAATTACAACTTGTCTGAGACTGGTACGTTTAGACATAACTAGTGAGTAAAATGAGACCAGTCTTACTCACAACCCCAAATTACTGCTAATTTGATGACATGATTAGAGAGCGACCTTCCCGTAAACATCCACCATGAGCCTGATGTTGTCCCATTAATTGTTAACTCAAAAACAGCATCTTAACGATTTAGAGTTTGCACAGTAAGTTTCACAGGTTTCTGTCCGCGATGTGAGAACATTACACTCGACTGCTTTGTTTAGGAGAGTCTCTGAATACTTGAATGATACTTGTGCAAGAGCAGCTGCACTTGAGTTAATTGTATCAGCCATCGCTTAGGATGTGGCTTTTTGTGTTCTTAAATTCAAAGTGTGTGTGTGTGTGTGTGACTGCGCCCGCGCACATGCACGCGTGTGGTTTTCAGTCGCTCATGCAGTGTCAGAAGTCATCAGGGTGAGGCTGAGCGGCGACCTCATGACCCCCATCAGAGATCAGAAGTGAAGCACTTAGCGGTCGCTGCTCCCCCTCCTCCTCCTCCCTTTCCTTCCTCCACCATCCACACAGACAGGCCTCTCTGATTCCACCGCTGCTGCTAATAAAGGCAGCAGGAGACTAATTCATCTCAACAGTTGAGGGTGAGTCGCAGGGAGGAGGAGAAGAGTTAGAGGCCGGGCTGTCACTCAGCTGGCAGCTCGGCCTCCTAAAACCACTGAGATTATACTGAGTGAGAAAATGATTTGGAATTCGTCGATATCTACAAAAATGTTTTTTTGCCGTGAGAATAAAACGTTCACCTGGTCACCACATGTGGATTTAGACCAAATTGAATCAAAGTGTAAAGATGAGTCGATCAATCTGCAGACTGGATGTGATTTACTTTACGCAGCGATCGGACACATGCAGTGAACGGCATTGTTAGGATAAACCTGTCTGCTGTGGGAGAATCGCTCCCTCCTTTCCCAGAGGCTGCGAGGAACCATTAATTTCTGGTGCTGCGTGGGACTGTGGGAGTCGTCGCTGGCTTCCCTCCATTGGAATGCCTGCTTCATTAAATCGACTGAGCGGGACGGGTTTGAGGAGAAAAGGATGATAGTTTCTCAGGGTAATAATAGGCCTCAGGAGAAGCTATGTTTAAATAGCCGACGCAATGGCTACCCTGTCCTGCACCGCAGCACTCTCATGACCCTGGCTGCTGGGGACGCCACCGGCCAGACACAATTAGTGGTCGCAGATACATAGGTGTGTGTGTGTGTGTGTGTTTGTGTGCTTGTGTGTTTGTATGCGTGGGCGGGTGGATGCTTGCATGTTTGAATGGATGAGTGCACGTGCACACACACGCGCATGAGTGTGTGAGTGTGTATATTTATAAGCACACGATACACACATTCCACATTCAGTGTCGGTGGGTGTGCGCTGCCCATTTGTCTGTTGTTGACGACTGAACTGTCAACGTGTCTCTCGGACTGTCGGTCAGTGGAAATCTGTCCAACACCTTCTGACGCCAAGCTAAAAGTTAAATCATTTCACACGTCACATATTTATGGTAAAATATTTCATTGCGTTAACACCTGTCAAACTCAAGTTGTGAGGAACCGTGTCGTTTAAAACTCACTTTTGAGGAATTATAAAGTCGAGAAGAAAAAGCATCTTGACGATGACTCATCATCGTCACTTCCTCTGAATACTTTTGTGTATTTTTTGTTTTCGGCAGCTCCGTCTTTTGAGGCTTTTTCTTCATTCTCGTGTAACAAAGAAGAACAATTCACTTTATCCCAAAAGGACGAAAAGACATGGAGATAAAATGTGTGTGACGGGGGGTCTGATCTGAACAATGTTGCTCTGCAGGAGACGAGTGTGTGTGTGTGTGTGTGTGATTTTCCTTCAGAACTTTAAAAACCTACTAAACAGAGCCACTTCACTGTATTTACTTGTATCAATCATACATTTATATTCAACTGAAACATGTCAAACCGTTTTGACACCATCATTTTTCAATTCTCTTAATTGAATATAAATGACATACTGTATTTTTATTGGCTTTAACACATTATCGCTGCCTTGTTATTATGATCTCGTTCCCCAGTCTCCCTGTTAAAAATAATCTGAATATTATCTTTGGATTAGAGTCTGATCAATAAGGATTTTTTTTGTGGGGCAGATGCCAATATTTATATTTTTACAAATTTCTGAATAATTGTAGATATTTCACAGTTTAACCTTATTTTAAATAACTAAAAAGAACATTTATATAGATATTTTTTTATTTTTACGTAAAACAGTGATGTGCATCTTTTCTGCATTGTTTATTCTGTAAAAATAAATTCATAAACTATTCTGATGTCTGTGAATGGCTCTATATCGGCCAATAAATCAAATGGACTCTACTTTATCTCCCTGCTGCTTCTTTAACACTTTCTCTACTTTGTCCTTTCGAGCATTTCAATATTAATTGAACACTTTATTAACTTTTTATATCTTTTCTTTCCAATTTTCTGCAGCCATATTGTAATGTTTCTATACTTGTGTAATAATTAAATGTAGTTCCTCACTCTGAACAGTTGATAACTACAACTTGTTCTTTCTTCAGTGTAAAATACAGAGCACATTATATGACTGGATTTGCATTTATGTGGAATTAAAATACAATGTGCATTTCAGCTGCTCTGTGAACCGAGTCGATGCTCATGAAAGCCTCTGGTTATCCTCACTGTACCTGCTGGAGACCAACAGGCTCTCTGAGACTTCATATACAAACAGGCAGGCTACACACACACACACACGCACACACATGCACACGCACATGCACACACACACACAGTGTATGGCAGTTCTATTGGGGCTCTTCACATTGTCCAGACGGCCCAGTGTCAGCCAGTGAAATGAATGGCTGTTTATATTAGAAGGCTGGTTTAATGAATTAGACCCACAGCTCCTCTGTGTCAGCACCAGGCACATACAGACCAGACCCTCTCCTTTCCTCACCCTTCCTCACCTCTTACACAAGGTAGGAGGGGGGACACCCTGATTGCGTCCTTCGGGACGGGTGAGGCAGAACACCCGACGGCAACCCTCGGAGGACTCGCTGCTTATTTACAAAGGGCATCTGGCTGAGGCTGTGCAATGCAGCCCTGCCTCATTAACCCCTCCTCCTCCTCCTCCTCCTCATAAACCTCACCCATCACATCTCTCCCATGGTCGCTGAGATGGGCAGAGATCTGCCTGTTTATACATGTGTGGGAGGGGGGAAATAGTCGGGAGGATTACTGAGCAACTTGAACATGTTTGAACAAATATGTATACAACATGAGGTTTGCCACCCAGCCGTACATATATACAGGCCTCCGACGAGAGCCTCCTCTGTTTCTACTCAGTCTGTGTGAAGGAAAAAAACAGAGAGGTGGCTGTCATCTCACATCATCAGACAACCGAGAGTACGAGCTTCTGACGCTGCGCCTCGGGACAGACACGGTCTAACAGATGGACGAGAGGAGATGAGACGAGAGGAGACAACATTGAAGAAAAAAAATTGAAATGAAAGTAATAGAGGAAAACAAAAGAATGGAAGAGGGGGGAAATGATAGCAAAAGAAAGGTGAGGAGAAGGAGGAGACAGGAGAGGAGAGGAAACAGTAAAGTGAAAAAGGGAGGAAAGGAATAAATGTGGGACAGAAAAAGTACAAGAAAGTAAAAACATAGTAAAGAAAGTAAAACATATATTTAATTAAGTAAAGTTACAAACGGAGGAAACAAAAGAAGAGAAACTAAAGAAGTAAGGATAAGAAAGAAAAGAAATGAAAAGTGTTGGAATGGACGACTTTGTCTCTTAAGTGACTCTTGAGAACTTGCAATGAAAAGAATGAAGAAAAATTGGATGACACATACATAATATATTTTATAATCAGCAAAGCATCCTCTTTCCTAAACACACACACACACGCACGGGGCCAATCACCCACTGCTCACATGTGCTATGAAATGACTCACCTCTACTTCCCTTCATAAACCAGTAATCATTTTTTCTGCTCATCTCGCATCATTTTCTTTTGTTGTCTCCCTCTCTTCCTCTCGTCCTACTCTCTAATTTACCCAGCATCCTGCAGTGCACAGGAGCCTCTCAAATTGCCTTTGTCCATTTGCGTACACGGCTGGGGACGGTGCGCGCGTCGTCTGCTACACGCACGTGTGTGTGACGGGAGTCTGTATAGCAGCGGGGCGGTGGGTTGAGATTGCTGTAATCATGGAGTGCTACCTGTTCATTAAACACACAGTGGGAACCCTGCTTACAGCGTTTAGGAACCAATTAAAGCAGCACAGGCTATTAACATTAGCAACATTAGCTAGAGGAGTGTGTGTGTGTGTGTGTGTGTGTGTGTGTGTGTGTGTGTGTGTGTGTGTGTGTGTGTGTGTGTGTGTGTGTGTGTGTGTGTGTGTGTGTTTGTAAGAGCCTGTGCAGAAGGAGGAGGAACTGCAAAGTGTTTTCAGTGGTTTGCAAAGCGGCTCCTGAGTGAAGGACGATGTGACTGACTAACTGTCGACTGTGGAGTCCATGAGTGTTCAATCAAGTGATACAATAAATGAAAAGAACAGGAGGGATGATTGAGGAGGACAGAGGGAATACAGACGGGTAAATTCAAACTTTAGCAGGTTAAGAATGGCTGTGATTATAATACAATGTCTCCAAAGATGTTTGATTGCTCAGGTAAGACGGGGGGGGAGGGCGGGATGGCTCAGGCAACGAGAGGTGCAACAGTAATTCTGGCGAGTGCAATTATCCTGGTGTGTTGCTCTCTAACTCCTCGCACAATAGAGTGTGATTCAATTCAGACGCCTCGATGGGACCTCGCTCCTCACATCACAGGCTGATGAAACTGAAGGACCACTTTCCTCTGTGTGCTTGTGCAAAAGAGAATGAGATCTTCAGTATTTATATAATAAATGTTTGTGCTGTTCGCAGAGCATTTATCTTTTAAAAGTGGAGGAAAGAACTGAGCCGACCAGAGGAAGTCCAAGAAAAGAAAGACGACTAGCAGGTCTCTTTACTTTGAGTCTATCTGCATGTGCCGTCTACGGTTTGAAGTTCCGTTACAGTGTGAAGCATTTCAAATCAAAACTGCAAATCACAACTTCATGTGTCACTTGAGGAAAAGTCAGTAGATGTCGGGTACCTTGAATATTTGATCCAAACGTCACAGCAATACTTTTATAACTTATATAACAAACTGAAATAAATAATTGTGATAACTGACAATGGAGGACGAGTCTGGATTTTATACAAAATATGTATAAAAGAGGCAAAAAAAATTAAACCAAAAGTCCATCTGTCTATGAAAAAAAGAAAATGTCTTGTTTCTTTCATATTAACTTTTCCATCAAAGCTCCACTCTGTG
The DNA here is from genome assembly GCF_024713975.1 of Paralichthys olivaceus. Taxonomy (NCBI): domain Eukaryota; kingdom Metazoa; phylum Chordata; class Actinopteri; order Pleuronectiformes; family Paralichthyidae; genus Paralichthys; species Paralichthys olivaceus. Next base: position 2,749,994 of record NC_091102.1, on the reverse strand, counting down.
TCACCTCCTGAGTGCCCCATTTAATAACCATATAACGACGGACCAGATAATGTCCTGAGTGTAATTGTTCACCAGGAGAGGTAGAAACATGCAGCGCCATTGTCCTTCTGCCTTTTGTAGTTAGTTAAAAGATGGATAAATAAGATGCAATTTAGAGACTTTTAAGAGATGATTTTTTTCCCCCTCCTGCCTTAATCACTGTGAAATTACCGCTGGGTGATGGCTGTCATTAAAATAGAAGAGGCACTTGCTTCTTGGATGCTCAATGAGAGCGTGAAGCGCTAATAGCACCGTGCCTCAATGGCACAGTTTTAACAGGCCCTGTATTATCCTGCTGTGCATATATCCGTGTCTGCGGCGCTCGCTCACCGAGGAACGTCTTGCAATGATGTATTAGTAGTTTGTCGCAGCTGTTTCCTGTGACAAATACAGGAAGGAAGATGGTGCACGACGTCTTTCATAGCTGCAGAGGCACGTGGTTATTTTCAAACTGAATTTATTGACCTTGTTTGAGATCTATGCAGTGTCCACGTTGATGACCCACTTAGACCAGTTTCTGCTCTTGTCAGTATTACCCCCAAACAAAACCTTAATCTTCTTCACTTTCAGTTAGAAGGAGAAGTGACGCCTGCCGTACGTGCACCATTACTGCTGCTGCTTTACTGTCACAGAGGCCTAGCTCTGGTCCGGGGTTTGTGTCCCCCAGGGTGGCTTGTGGCCCCGGGCTAGAGGGCCCTGCCAGGAGGCATGAAGTGACGTGGCCAACAACCTCCAGATGTTGGGCTGCATTAGGGCCCGACAGCCTGTCATGTCACCGCCTACACTACAACACAGTTCCATCACCTCCCATCTGCTGCCCAACACCTCCTGAGGGGGCTGGGGGTGGAGGGGTGGCGCATCAGATACAGCAACTATGACACTTAACTGCACTTCATCTCCGATTATTTACGAAAGTCAAAGTTTTAGCTCTAAGTGCACTTATAATCCAGAAAGAGACAGTTCAGAACAATTATATAATTTGATAATTGTTGATAATATGATTAATTATAGAGTTACGGTTGGTAAGTGTTTTGCAGGAGTATGTGCAGAGAACAGGGATTCTCCTGTAAAGTACTAGAAAGTGTGCTTAGGTAAAGTATTTGAGTAAATGTACCTTTGCAGGAGATAATGAAATACCTCCATCTACAGGCAGAGACAGTCCTTAACCATGTCGATCGAATCCAGTGCAGAGGAGTGAGAGCAGAGATTCTGAAGAAAACATAAAGATCTATGAGCGTATGAATTAACATGCCAAACAAACATCCAGTGCATACGCCATTAAATAACCTAGAGTTTAAATTAATTTATCAATTAGATGATTGAAAAAGGTTCATCAGCAGCTACTCAAGCAAATAAATCATTCAAGCTGTATTTTTTTAGTTATAAAATAATAGTTGGGTCAATTAACATGCATTAGCATATGAACCGTTAAGATATGCAACTTTCTGCACATTATATGATAAAACAGCATTTTAAAAATTCCACTCGTCAGATTCAAGACCTCATAGATCACCACAAATGAATAGTTGAGGAAAAAAAATTACAAAATAACCTCTAATGTTCATGTTTCTGCAGCTTTTAAAACAGCCACAGCCAAGATAAGAAAATAATGAATGATTAAAATAATTAATTAAATATAATATAATTGACAGATAAGCATTCAGTGCTAAACTTCAAATTGTGCTGGACGAGCTGTATTAGATATTGATCAGAAAGATAAAAGCTTGATGTTTGGCTCCCCCTACTGACACAAATGAGAAACCGTATGTAAAGTACATGAACCTCGCGAGATCCACTGCAACTGCTCAGCTGATCATTGGTTCAGCTCACAACTCATTTAACCAAAATTCAGAACAAGAGCTCACGGTTACTGAATTTAAATCCATCCAGGATCAACCAATCAATACTCAAACTTTGGGCAAATATTTATCGTATCATAAATTACTGAAGTTTCTGGTTTTTAACAAATACCTCAAACTTTGTTCTGAGAACAACATTAATGAATTCAGATGAACTAGTCGATTCAGCGACCGACATTTCAGCTTGAATTAGTTACGATACAGGACCTGGTTACAGTGAGTCAAGGGGAAATATAATAAACCCAACATATATGAGTATTACTGCTTCATAGTACACAAACAAAACCTCAACCTGAGAGAAAAAGTCATTTAAAGTGTATAGAAATAAAGAGTAGACAACCAACATGACCAGGATACAACAATCAAGATCTGCTGCAACCCAAACACAACTCTGGTGTGAGTACCATCCCTGTAGAATACACCAACCTGAACAAATATGTATTTGCACACATTTTAAATGACTTGTTCTGTCAACAGCATGTGGGGGGGCGGGGGGGGGGGGGGGGTTAACAGCCAACATGGCGCCAAGATACACCAATAAGGATCCGAAGGCCGAAAGCCAACCCTGGTGTTAGCAGTGAGGCAGAACAAACCACACTACTAGCTGAGTATTATTGCTTCATGATACTAACCAAACCACAAGCTGTACAATTATTATATTAATTATTATATATATTAATATATACAATTTATAATTCATACAAATGTGATGTGTAGACACAGCAACAGTAAGTAAGTTAGCCAACACAAGTAAAACACAGTGAACGCGAGCAGATGTGCTAGAAGCTAACGCAGATCATTCAAACACCACAATGGCTCAGTCAGACATTTAGCTCAGTGACAATAACAAACATTTTAATTAATTAGTTAATTTAAATATAATGTGATATTAAGACGTCAACAGCAAGTGAGGTCGCAGTGACACAAGCTAACGTTAGCAACCCTGCTAAAGCTAAGCTAACTATTCACCATCAAAAGCCAAAACACACAGTTGGGAAATGTTCACCTGAAGTTTGGAGTCTCTGAACTGAGATGAGGACTTTATCGAATAATTTAACTTTCAACCAAAACAGCGTGTTCGTTGATTCACCTGCGGGTTTTAAACATGGAGGATCTTCTTCTCATGCGATGATGGTGGTTGGCAATCGACTTGTCAGTTCACCAGCGCCATCTTCTGGTCTGTAACGCACGGTGGAGAAAACACACGCAAATAGAAGAAACGCTAAATGAGGTTTTTCCTTGTTGTGACTTCCTGCGTTGAAAATGTACATTTTATGTAAATACTTGTACTTGTTGTAAATCAAATACTTTAATTCCAGATTGAAGACCTGTGTGTTTATTCTTCTCTTTTCTTTTTTTAATAAGTGTATTGTATTATACACTCATTCATGTACTGCATTTTCCTCTTGATACCTCAGTCTGGTTGATATTCTGCTATGTATCATTATAATCATTATGTTTTGTTTGTAATATATTTGAAATGAATTAAAAATCCCAGCAGAAAATGTCGTATGTGAAAAATGTCTTTCTTTATTATCTCGAGAATCTCGCAGTCTAAATTATTTATTTATAGATTAATAAGAATGACCCATTCATGCATTTTATATAGCCTACATGTATTATTATTAATGACATAATAAGAATCACTCATTTCTATTTTTTTTTTATTAGATACAAAATATTTAACCCAGCAAAACATTTTAATACTCACATTATTATTTTGAATATTTATTTTTATATATTTTATTTATTTGAAATAGGCTCAAGATTTTCTTTTTCCAGTTTCTCAAATGAAGATTTGATGTTTTGGGATTTTGTGGTGTTGCTCAGTCAAACAAATCATGTGAGGAAACAGTGAACGAATTAATCAGGAGTTGACTAAATATATAAACAAATAATATATATATATACATACATGTATAAACATGTATTTATAAGTGTGTGAGTGTAAGATAAAGAAACAACGAGAGGATCTGGTCAGGAAAAGATAACTTTATTTAGTCAGGGATACATACTCTTGTTATATTTAATTACTTGTAAGATAGAAAACACAGTAGCTTTTCAAAATAAAAGCAAGGTCCATTAATTCATTATATTTATTTGTTTATTTTTAAAACACACTTCAATAAATATTTTTCTTCTTCTGCAGTTTTTTTTTTAATCTCTTTTCTATTTTACAAAAACGTACAGTGACAGTCGGAACAGTGGAGGAAACAACACTGGATTAAAGGTCAGCGGTGTAGACACAAGCCAACACGGACACTGCAGATGCCACGTTAATACACAACCTAAATTACACACTTCCAAGATACAACTGTGTCCACATCACTATGGCAAGTATTACACAACTCTCCAATTATTCAAATGGATGTTTATCACTGTTTGATCTGCGAAAATTAGTAGCATCACACACTGAGAGCACAGAGAGGTATAGCTCCGGGTTAAGACGAGTGGGTAAGATAGGATGCACCCTGAACGCAGCACCCCGCTCACAGGCATGGATCAGTCAACCACCCTCATCCCTCCAACTCCAAACTTAGAATACAATCACAGTGAGAAACGGAGCTCAGCCTCGACCCGCATGAGTCTGCAGGTCAGAGCTCACGGTGCAGCACTGGGTGCAACAGATGAGACACTGTACATCACCGTGGTGAGCGGCAGTGACGTTCACAGAGGTAAACACTCGTTTTTTCAATACTGCAAAATGAACGTGTCGTCAGGTAAAGTGTCTCGACAACAGCAAAGTGCAGACACACGAGGAGCAGAGTGTGAGAGGAGCACGATGCAGAGAGTTGATCATGAAACCTCATTTTAAAACTGGCGTTTCTGCAAGTTTGCTTATCTTTAAACACATTTCGGGAGCCGGAATCTGCTTGAGATACGTGATCCATCACTGTGAACATCATGATGATGAAGTTTTAACTCAACTTGTAACATCTGACATCCTCTTCCTTCTCTTTCTTTAATATCATGAGGCAATTTATGACATTTTCACCAATATCTCAGGGATCTTGATGGAAAAAAAAAACAGGAGACTGATATCTATAAGTGCTGATGCCCTCAAAAATACTTATCTAGCAGAGAGCTGGGCTAAGTGCCATTGTATCTCTGAGAATGAGGTTTAACTTAACTAGAAAAAGAGCTAATTACCGAAACCTGAGCCCTCTCCTGTCCATGATCACCTACAAAGGTAAAACCCTGCGACCTACATCTCCTCAGGTAAAGTAAATCCCCCTCTTCGACTCATGTCAGGAGGCATGTAAACCGGAACACAGAAAGATAATACCATGGTTTGTTTTACTGGAGCTGCTGCATCATTAATGCACAGAGATCAGCGACCTGCAGGTAAACAGATCTCTGCCAGAGGAGGCTTCCTATGATCCAGACAAATCTGTCACTTTCAGCTCCTCCAGTGAGCCTGTCGGAGGCAGCGGAGCTCTTCGACTGTGCGTTCGGGAGGAAACGTGGCGTGATAGTTTGGCACTGACTGTGGAGGCAGCAGAACCAGTTTGCATCACCGGGCCAGGAATTAGGGCACAGAGGTATCATGGCAGACATGAGCGCACCAGCACATACACACATCCTGAAGCCTCCAGTGAGTCAGAGTGATATTAATAGAGCAAAACAGCAGGTGCTGTCGCTCTGTCTGTTGCTCACAGCCAATTATGAGGCTCTGCAGGTGTGCAACCATGCAACCAAAAGTTAATCCAACATCAGCCCCTTCCTCCTCCTCCTCCTCCTCTATCCTTCAGCCTTTGCTCTCTCCACAATATATCTTCTACTTTTAGAAGTGTCTCAGTCTCTCTCCCTCTCTCTCTCACACACACACGAAATTGCAGGCATGGAAATGTTATTAGGTCAACCTCCTCCTCTGGCTGAGTGACTCAGTGCATCGGCTCAGTCACTCCCCACCTGGAGCCTCCGGAGGAGCAGCGGGAACAAGAGGATGAAGGAGGAAACTGGTTTTACAAAAAGAGAGGAGCACACGGATGAATGAAAGGCAACAAAACACTGTATGGAAATATGAGTTTGTCGCTCATAGTTCTGAATGAGCACTTCAGTTAAACCTCAGTGACGGCCCCGTGTCTCAGTGTTTCTGAGCTGTGACAACGTTTAGCTCGGCCACGTCTCCGATCGGCCGGAGTAAACATTCAACATGTCTTCTTCTTCTCAGTCTGCTCCCTCCAGCTGCTGCACTCTGTCTCGTTCAAATGCTCTAAGCTGTTTTCAGACATAAACAGAGAAAATGAATTTGACCAAATAAGTTGTTTCAATCAACTCTATGCTTTCTTTCTGATTTTCTTATTTCTAAAGATAATTTGGCATTTCCGAGACATTTAATCTAATCGACTGAGGCGTGAAAATCACTGGAGATCTGACAACTGTGACGTGTGACGGTATTGAAGGAGGTATTTCTAATCCTGTTAGCTTAGTCCTGTGTGTTAGCATTACTTGAGTCAAGTTTGGTTCAAACGCAGCATCACAAGATACAAGAACACGAGTACAAAAGCTCAGTTAAAAGAACGAGAATCAGGTGTTTTTTCTAAGAAGAAACACACAGTTACACTCAAAAGGCTTCGAGGAACGCCAACGTCACTGACAGGTACGCACAACGACGAGCCGTGATCAGTAGCACCTGCGGGACACCAGTTAGTTATGTTGTTTTCAATCATTCAGTGAGTTAAACAGCCTCATACACTTTCTCATAACCAACAACTATTATTATTGCTACATGGTAAACGTCATCAACGCTGCAGGAATCTGTTGCTTCTACACACAAACACACACCGACACACACGTCGGCGAAGGAGGTAATGTGATCCGCACGTGTACTACTATCCACACACATGTAGTACTACAGTATCAACACACTTACTTCTCCGGTTACCGTCGTATCCGCTACACCTCATTGCTCACGTTACAGCCGTGCCCTCGCCGAGTGAGCGTGACAGAGGCGTCCAGAGGGGAGATAACGGTGACCTGTGTGTGTGTGTGTGTCTGTGTGCATCGACACTATTCAACACACAACACAATTCATCTCTATCAGAGCAACTGGACAAAGAGAAGAGACGCAAAGACAAATTATTAGATTCGTTTGACTTTCTGTCTCCAAACTCTCAAATCTTATTGTAGATATTTAGGATGTCGTCTATTTTTTTTCTTCAGATTCATTCAGAAATTAGTTTAATGTGGCATCTCGGTAACGGCCACCGTGTTTGGAGACTTAAAAACAGTCAATAACTGTCAATCACGTACTGTTCTACTTAAGGTGACGCCCATCTTCAGCAGAGTCATTCATGTCACGTTCATTTAAAGCTTCTACTTTTCTCCTTAAGATGCAGGAGGAATGTGCTTTTCACACGAAGTCCACGGATAAAGGTTAGTTGCATTGACTGCAGTTAAATCTAAAAAACACAAATATTAAAATCCGAGTATTATATCCTCATCTTTAATTCTGTCAATTCAAACATTTGTGAAATTGCACACACACACACACACACACACACACACACACACACAGAGGTCCCGATATCTTCCCAAAGGACAAGCTGCTCTGTTGAGGCTGGATCATAACTGTTCCGTCAGCTCTACATCTCCACGTCTAAAACACCAACAGGACTGTAAACATCCGCTCTACCACAGCGCCATTGTCACTAATTACGCAGGTGTCTATGGGTCTTTTAGAAAGTCGAGCAGGAGCCGTCCAGGGTTCGAGGAGCCACGTCTGCTTCTCCACCTCTGAGTTGGGACATTCATGAGAAGCTTCTGCTCAGGCCGGACCGTCAGTGATAAATGGATGGACTCACCGTAAGGCTTTAACAGATATACTGTTCTAGGCAAGTCTACACACTGGGTGAAGAGGTTCCTCCTCTGCTTTTCTATTTTTCCGTCTTTCTCACATCCTCTCTATTTACTCTATTCACTCCCTTTCCGTCTTTGGCAGCGTGCTGGACCCGGGGGGCAGGGAGGTGCGTCAAATGCGTCCGTTGCCATGCGTGCTGCCGCGGCGGCCCGACAGCGAGTGGGAGGAGTAGTGTAACTCGGGTGCGGAGAAGGTGGAGGATGAGGAGTTGGTGGAGGGGGAGGTGAGTCCGCAGGCTTCACAGGCCAGAGCCAACTGCCTCAGAGCATCCAGGGAATCGACCTTCGCTCCCCGTAACAGATCGCTCTGACCCTGCGGCGCACAGGAAGACATGTTATATTCAGCAGGATCTAACAGGATATTCAGCACAGTTATTATTAATACTCCTGGAATGTGGGAGAGGTCCTGAACTACTGCAAAAAACTTCAATATTGTCCAATATTCGTCCTCGTTTATCTTTATTCAATTAAGTCTTTTATTTCTATTTGACTGCCTGTTTTATTTCGTTCATCTGTTCCACATGTTCTCCAGTCCGCCTCATCTCTGACTATCTGCTGCTGTAACGAGTGAATTTCTATCTTATCTTCATAAGTCATTAACAGCTACAATCTTTTTCTTTATATCAGAGGCAAAGCTCCATTTTCTCTAAAAAAATCATGTGATGTCTATTACTTGTATTTGTATTAATAGAATTATTATTATGATTGTTTACGAGTTGTATATGTTTTTTTGTAAAGCATTAAAGTATAAAGTTCTATACGAATACAATTATTATTATTATTATGATCAGAGTTTTGAATCACTGTTGGTCACTTAAAAAAACGTGGGTTGTTTTAAACATTTTTAATTTACAGGTTTGATTTTATCTGAACCACAAAATGGGTTTGTGTCGTCTTTATTGTATTTGTAATGAAAGCTGCAGTTGTGTGTCCACTACATGAACAATATTAAGAGGACAGACTTAATGGTCCCACGTGAATATACAACAACATTACCATAATTCTGTTTTTGCGTCTCACTACCTTGAGGACAGTGATGTTCCAGGTGAAACTCTCCACAGCTTTACTCAGCTTCCGTCCCTTCAGTCCTTCCTTCTCCGCGAGCCGAGACAGATCCTCGTGGAAGTCCATGCCTGCGAGACACAACCAGGAGGCGCCAATAATGCAAATGTATGCGAAATACAATGCAACCTGTCAAACTGATTCTGTGATTCCTGTGAATTATATTTGTGACTAACACAAAAAGTGTGTGGGCAGGGGCAGCGTTGTCAGATACCGGATTTGCATATCTACAAAAAAGTAAAAGTTCCATTTCTCCTGACATTTGCATTGTGAGTTAAAGGTCAGGAGGAGAAAATACACTGGTTTTACTGCAGGGAGACGCTGCTGCATTACACCTGACACCGTTTGGAAAATGCTAATTATTAGCGTGACACAGAAGTGCAGCATGTTACGGGTTAAAAACATTTCATGTGTCTCCAAAGATCCTAATTTCGAAAAAGTAGAAAAATGAGTGAGTGACGAAATTTTGTGTTTATTTTTTTTTAAGAAATCAGAAATCCTTAGGAACAGACACACAGGAACATCAGGAATCTCCACTTGTAACGTTGTTTACTGACGGACTCATTCTCCGAGGAGTCGCCCTCATTAAGTGCAGCTGTTTGATGTCAGACTCGCTTCTTTGGAGATTTTTTAGGTTTCATGCAGATCTTTCACTGAGGTTGTTTAATTCATGAGCGTTCATCAAAAGTGATTTCACTCAGTAAATGTCAGCGACCGACCGACCGGACGTTCATCCCTTCCTCTCTCTCTCTCTCTCTCTGTGGGCGGGGCAGCGTACCTTCTCTCTGCACCTGGTCGATCCTCTCCTGGACGGCGTCTGCGTTCTCGATCAGCTGCTTCTGAGCGGTGATCATCTGCAGACACAGAGAGAGTTTCAGTGAAGACGAGCACCGATCAAACTTGATCTATTCCTGCTTATCCTGCAGGCTCAAAGTGGCGGGAGGATTTCCCAGCATGCATCTAGACATACACACACACACACACACTATCATTCACTTCTATGGACCAACTTGACGTGCGTGACATGGATCAGGACACACAGTCGTTCAGAAACAGATTTTTCAGAAACCACTTAACTTGAGGGTGAAACCAAAAAGTTGTGAATAATTCACCAGGTCAGATGCTCGGCTCCACACAGAGAAGCTGCGGTGTGAGTTTCTACTGTACATCGCTCTTGACTTGTTGAGTCTCAGAATAACAAACTAACAGTGACTGAAGCCATGTTGTACGTTTCACATGAGAGAAGCTGAGGATTTAGTTTTTTCACTTTTTTGTGTCATAAAGTGTTTTTCACCATTTTCGTTGATTTCTCTGAGAATAATTCATCGAAAACATCTGGCATATCAAGAAAACTGATATTTACTCTGAGTGAGAGAAATTTGGTGCAGATCCAAAATAAAAATCAGGAGAAAAGTGAATTTAAATGTGGTTTCATAATGGGACTGTTGTTATTTGAACTATGAGTGAGTTTCTAGTCTGTTTGTTGTTTTGTCCTGAAGCTGAAATGTTGCTCACAGTCATAAGAAGGAACTTTGTAAATAAATACTTTCACCTTGTAACTTGTTTTCTTGGGGAAGATGTGGAGCTCGTGCTGTGTTCCGGCCGCCCGAACACGAGACACGACTCAGAGTCTCAGGGTAACAAATACTCAGAGTGAAAAAAAACATGTACCGGAGTTTGTAGGACACAACAAGATGACCACAGTCGTGGTATCAAAAGTGGATTTTTTGGGGGATTCAGGGATGATGTGTGTGTGGCTGAAGAATGAATCAGATGCTTCAAACAATCTCTGTTTGGTCTGGTTCATTCCTGCTGGAGACAGTCACGGAAAAATGACACAGAGGCACAGAGAAGTTTGTTTGGGAAGAGGGCAGAACTCTGGCTACAGGGCAGCAGAGGGAGGATGATGACGAGCGTGTGGTGACTAAGCTGTGTGTGTGTGTGTGTGTGTGTGTGTGTGTGTGTGTGTGTGTGTGTGTGTGTGTGTGTGTGTGTGTGTGTGTGCGTGCGTGCCCAGAAAGCCTGAAGAGCTGCGATGTACGACTGGAGACTACACCAACTGTGGCATCATGACGCTGACCTGCTGGGCTCACATTTGCCGGATTCACACTCGAACATCATCGACTCCGCTGACATGCATAAACTCAAAGTGATGGCTGGGGGGGGGGGGGGACGACGACACACGCACACTCTGTAACGAGGCGTGTGCGTGCGTGTGTGTAGGTGTCGTCGCTGAACGCTGAAACAGGTGGGAGAGATTCACCCTGGTCTGATGCAAGAGGAGATGGAGTAGGAGGAGACGCAGCTGGCAGTCAGGGTGTGTGTGTGTGTGTGTGTGTGTGTGTGTGTGTGTGCGTGTGTGTGTGTTTGTTTGTGCTTGAGGAGGAGTGTGGGTGACTGTTTCATGCACGTCACCTCAGAGTGTCTTTCTGCATATTTGATGTTCACTGTAATTTCACGTGGGCGCGTGTGCACACTCAGTGACGCAGTGCTCGGTATCAGAAAACAAAATCCTAAACTTTGAGAGGCTTAATGATGCAGAGAGCTCGTGACCGAGCCGAGACTCAAACATCCAGTTCGTGAAGAAACTGAACAAACGAGCAGAAGAGGAGGAAGAGAAATCTTTCATGTGAGAACGAAGAGAAAAAACACCACGACGCCTCAATAGTCCTGGAAACAAAACCCGTTCCTCAGACTGACCGTGTCGTAGGCGGCGAGCAGTTTGCGTGTCGCCTCCGACAGGTTGGCCAGTGGCTCCAGACAGGGGTAGCCCTCCCTCAGCACCATGGTGGCCCCCATGACGCCCTCGGGGCTCTGCAGCCTGGGGGCCAAGCTCTGGATGCACTGCTTGAGCTTGGCCACCGTGGGGAGCCCACACTGCTCTTTGAAACTCGCCGTCGTGCTCTGGAAACATGTGAAAGCAAAAAACAGAGAGAGAGAAAGACGAGTGGAAGCTGAGTTAGATCAGATGTAAGGTTACAGCTGTAGAACTAAGCTGCGAAAGGTCAGAGAGGGTCACACACACACACACACACACACACACACACACACACACACACACACACACACACCCTCTTTCCCCTGTCATCTGCTGCTCCTCTTGTGAATTAAATCAATATGGCCGTCATTTTAATCCAGTGAAATCAGCCGGAGCTTAAGCGCATTTGGCAAAGGAGAAGACAATATGGCATAAATCTGGAACGCTGTGGCGTTCGAAGTGTTTTTCAGCTGCAGCAGGTGTGTACACACCGAAACTGGGTCGGTTAAAACACGTCTGAATAACAAGAGTTGTGTGTTATTACGCTGCTGAAATGCAAAACACTGGGTGATTTCATAAAGAAGGTAAAGCACGTGAATAGAAAACCACTGCAGACTAACTGGATGCTATTTGCCACATGGCAGACGCCCAACTGGACGAACCGTTAGCCCACCTGTGTGTAAGCGTGTGTGTGTCTGTGTGTGTGTGTGTGTGTATAATAGGAGGCATGATGAATATTAACTGACTTTGGCAGATGAGCTTACAGCTGGGCTCAGAGAGAGAGAAGGAGAGAGTTCACGTCAGAGGGGAAGGACAATGAGATCGAAGCAGGCGGATCAGTTTGTGAATGACAGATGGACGAGCAGGAGAATCTGAGGAAACTAGAGGAACCACACGACTTTTGCATCAGAGTAAAGGAATATTTAGGTTTTTTTGGTTCTGGAGTCATCAGGCTCTGGTCGGGTCGGGCTCGGCAGGCCTGACCTGCTCTATATTGGGATCCTCAGATTGGATCTATAGATCTGCACTATGGACACTCGTGGTTTGAGGAACATGTGATGATGAAACTATGGGGATTAAAGGATGGTCTGATCAAACTTCAGAGAGAGTCATGCTAGCTGTTTCCCCCTGCTTCCAGTCTTTATGCTAAGCTAAGCTAATCTCTCTACTATCTTGCTCGTCCAGAATGTGAATTTATCTATTTCTTTAAATGTCAAACGGTTAATTTTAACCTGCGGCTTCAACAGTTTCTCTGTAAACGAACCACAGAAGACGACTCTCTTCTAATCACCTGCTCATACATGTTTGTATCATTAGGCTGGTGGGTGCTGTGTGACCGGGGTCTATTTTCTGCTGGTATTTATAGATGCTTTATAATCCTCCTCCACTCTTTATACTGACTCCTCTTTTGTCACTGCTCCTCCTCCTCCTCCTCCTCCTCCTCCCTCCATGTTCCTCATCCTCCACAGAAGACTCAAGCAGAGTCTGATTTCAGCGCCGTCATGAAAGCGGCTCCGATTCACCCGAGTCAAAACTGGACATCGTACCAGCGCAGCCTAAAAATACAGCAGCTTAGAAAACACCTGATCCCGAAAGTGTTATTGGTTTTTTTGCAAAATCTTAAAGGGTCAGTTCATCAAAAAATAACACGGTCTCACTCGTCTCCGGGGGAATTTTAGCTGGTTTTGAGATTTCTGTGGAAAATAAATAAACCCTCTTGATCATCTCTTTCCAGGAACGATGTCCCGGTTACTTTGGATAATCCAAAATCCTCACAGTAAACACTTTTCAATTCTTTCAAATCAAATCTATAAATATTTATATTTCCCAAATGAGAAGTGTTAAGAAGGAGGTCTGTGGATTATCCAGTGCAGCCGACACAGTGGGAGGCTGCGTGAGGAGAACAGGGATTCATTTGTGTGGATTTGACTGTTTGTGTAGATTTACAGACAATATGATGGAATTAATACTCATAGACATAATATAATAATATATTAACTAAAGCTGCTGGTTAAATGAGATGTGTGTGTGTGTGTGTGGGGGGGGGGGGGGGGGGGGGGGTAATACAATACTATCCTTGGAATTTACAAGAAAAAGAAGAAGTTGTGGTTAAAAAAGGAAAATTCTTGCAGTTTGGATAAAAGTCCAACATGTATTTCATGACTGGACGAGACTCGGAGCCCAACTGCTCTCGTCTGACTGACTGAATTCGTCTCTAGGGGCGATGGACGATATTTTCCCGCCTCACCTGAGCATCCTCCCGCAGGACCGCCGCCTCCCTGAGGGTGGGGCCGGCCGTTTTGAAAGTCTCGTCCACCACCTTGATGCCCGTGTGCCTCAGCGTGACGTACTCCCTCCCCCGTCGGCCCACCCTCCTCACCGACAGACCCCGTCTCTGGGCCTTCCCGCCTCCTCGCCGGTTGGTGATCGCCACGTGGACAAACAGGCTGGTGTGGGGTAAGGGGTCGCCCACCAGTCCCAGCAGGGGCACGTTGCGGTAGCCGGGCTGAAGGCACTCGAAGGCTACGCTGTACTGGCCGATGAAATCGTCTCCGATGTAGTCGTCGTCTAAAACCACAAAGCGCAGCAAGGCCAGCTCCGGCATGTTTACCTGGAAAAGACAAGTGGAGTTGAAAAGCTCTGCGGTGAACCAGGACAAAATAAAACCACGGACAATGAGAGTGGGACGATGGAAGGACGGACAACCTGAAAACGTAAAGCCTCTTGTCTTCATTCATTATCTCTCATGAAGTGAATTCTCTAGAAGAACAAACTCTCTATTTGATGATCCGAGCTTTTAAAGGTTTGAGGTTTCGTCACCTGAACTGTCGCTCTGTTTCATATTCATCTGCTCGTGATTCATTGAGTCGACTCCAATTAGGAGGAAAAGACGCACTTCATTAAAAAGATGATCAATTACTCACAATATTCACCCGAGACGTTCAAACATCACTTCCTGTTACAAAAGTCTCACTCATGCAGCACTGATGTAAATCACACGACGCAAAAGGCGACATTACATTTCAGATCACACCTTCAGAGCACTTTACCTTCCCCCTCGGCTAATGAGACGATAAACACCTGAGCATGGAAGCACACACACACACACACACACACACACACACACACACACACACACACACACACACACACACACACACACACACAAACACACACACACACACACACGTTGCAGAGTAAGTGTCTCTGCATTTCATTCTGTGCAGACTAACAAATCTAAAAATGAAACATTATCAGCTAATGTCTCTGATTTGTCTTAAAACAGCCTGGTACACACACACACGCACGCACACACACGCACACACATGCACGCACACGCACTGTTCTGTTGTATCTAAAAACGTCTGTTTCATTTAAAAACATCTGTGTTGTGTAAAAGTCTAATGGTATTAACGTTCCCAAGGAAACGAGGGGAGCGCAGCAGCAGAGAAACTCTTTTGTTCCACTCTGTGGTGAAAGATATCAATAAGAGCAGCAGGAACGATTTTCATATTTTTCATGTTCATCAAACTCAGTAGCCGTTTCCCAGACGGCCACAACTTTCCAAGGACGAGTCCCACAAAGATTCAGTCTCAGAGCCGCCAGAAGAACTGAAACTATTAATCATCTCACATCTCGTCAACGTGACACGTTTCTTTATTATGATGAACATTGAGCTCTGTGGTTTATTTAGAATGAATCCCACAAACATCGTCTGCTGCCATAAATAAAAATATCCTCCTCCAATGTTTTCTTAAGCGCTTTTCTCTGGATCAGCTGCGATGTCAGCCTCATCCTTCAACACACACGTGCACATCTGCAGGGACACGCATGTAGGCCACACGTCTGCGTTTTGTGAACATGTCCCAGTTTGAAGTTGATGGATGGAGGCGCAGAGAACATGTCAGGCTGACTGAACGAGGAGCTGGACTGTGCTGTTATAAAAAAACATACGCCCTCTGTGTGTGTGTGTGTGTGTGTGTGTGTGTGTGTGTGTGTGTGTGTGTGTGTGTGTTAGAGTCAGATTAGGTTCAGGTTTAAGTTTCTCGGAGACTGTCCCATTTTAAAGGCTCCTCCAAACGTGTCCTTCCATCCCAGAGAAACACGACGGCTTCAGCAGGTGCGTCCTTCCTCGGTCCAACCTATCCCAGGATGCATTGCACTTTGGAGATTAACAGTTTTTCAAAGAGGTGATGGCGCCAGCGAGCAGCGAGACGCCCAATGCTTGAGTGGCTGGCTTCAACTCGACCGAACAGCTCATGGTTAAAAAAACGTTCTCGTCGTGTCCAACTGCTCTGTTGCTATAGCGACAGCAGTATGGGCTGTTGACGCCAACCATGGAAATCCTTCGCAGTCTACACGGCCCACGAATTGGGATATTGTGTGTGTGTGTGTGTGTGTGTGAGTGAGTGTGTGTGTGTGTGTGTGTGTGTGTGTGTGTGTGTCCACTCCCACAAGCTTTGAGTGAGGGCCGAGTGGTGGAGAGAAAAGCTGAAGTTTCATGCACGGGCAAGTTAGACAGACAGCTCCAGCAGACTGTGTGTGTGTGTGTCTGTCTGTCTGTGTGTGTGTGTATATGTGTGTGTGTGTGTGTGTGCGTGCATGTGTGTGTCCTCTTTCCTCTCTTCCTCAGTTTTTCCTCCAAACACCCTGTGGCAGAGCAGAGCAGCTCTGTGACAGTTAATTCAATCACTTTCAAAACCAGAACGTTCTGGTGAAGAGACAAAGAGGCAGAAGGACAAGAACTCGGCGTCTTTTCTTAGATCCTACATCTGGAATTGTTCGATTTCAGGTCAAGTCACGGTTCATCACGTCGGACGATTCTGTGCTGGCGACAGATCGACTCTTATTTTATTTCTCTTCTGCAGCAAATTAGAAAAACGAAGCACCGACAGAAATCTCTTCAATGAAACGAAATGAATATTACTTAATGCAAACTGGAAGAAAAAGAAAAACAAGACCCAACTTCCAAAAACCACAGCTGAAGGAATTTTTAAAACTTTGCTGCAACAGAAGCAGAGATATCCTCGGAGATATATTCTCCTGCATTACCCATAATGCAAATTATGAGACATCAGTTAGGTCTTATGGTGCGTTCATGTGGTGTCGCAATAATCAGAGATATTAGTTCCCGAACGAGTAAAATTCACCTGAAGTCGAACCAACTCAGAAAGTCGACGAAAGAGGAGGTTCAGCGGTTTAGTTTCAATAAGGAGGAGTCAGAGTGTTTTTTAAATACAACACATCCGACTTCACAGCACATGAACGCACTGATGTCGGAACAACGACCTCACGACTCGGTCACTGGGAGCGTGAGAGGAGCACGTGAACGCACAGAGAGATTCAGCTGAGTTGCGTCAGCAGCAGATAATGTGCAGCAGAGAGGAGGAGCAGCTGCAGACGTCTAGTCTTCAGACCCAGTGACGCTCTGACTTCACACGGCTCCCCTTCTTTACTTTACATGTTACAGCACAATCTATAATACCTGCACATACAGAATCCTCAGAGCTCCTCCTGAATGAGCTTTAAATAAACCCACACAACAGAGGAAAGAGCCGGTTCATCCGTCATGATCTCAAACGATTACACCGCAAAATACTGACACACCCAAGTTACTGTAAACACACCGAGAGGGTGTTTTATGAGCGCAGACAGCTGAGACAGCTGTTTTCATCAGGGCTAAGGAGGATAACTACATTGAGACTGAGCTGAGTGTGTGTGTGTGTGTGTGTGTGTGTGTGTGTGTGTGTGTGTGTGTGTGTGTGTGTCAGAGCCTGGAGGACAAATGATGAAGACGTATGAGCACACGCCTCAACAGGCTGATACTTCACCACACAGCATGACCTCCACTGATTATCCAGCCGCTGTGTTAGCACGTCTGTCTGTGTGTTTCTGAGTGTGTGTCTTCTCCAATGTCGTCTTTTCTATCGTGTGTGTGTGTGTGTGTGTGTGTCCACGGCCGTCCAGATCCACACTCGACCCTGTGGTTAGAATCCACGAGGTTAGAGGTGCTGCTCTCTGAAGCTCGGCTGCGTTTTTATGAATCATGTATGTGCAGATGTTGAAATCCAGAAAATGTCGTGGTAGAGTTCATCTTCCACATGTGACGAAGGAGATTGTCCAGGTCAGCCTGCACATCGTTTCTTATTTTTACTGAGAACGGGATTTTTAATTCCGCAGCTGGTCGTCACCTCCATTTACTTTAGCGCTACATGGGAACACGGCTCCCTGATGTAAACGGGTTCATTGTGCGTTACTGCCAGTTGAAGCTCTGCCGCCGCTCCTGGGCTGAACCACAATAAAGGAAGGAGTGGTCGTGTGTGAGATTAAGTAGGAAAGATAATCCTGCAGTGCACGTGCAATCAACAACTTGCAAATGTTGACACTTTTCTTGCATTTGAGGACTAAGATGTCGCTTGTTTCCTATCGGCTGTGTTTTGACGTTTTCTGCAGGGTACAGGATGTTTGTTCTGTCAGTTCACAGATGATGGATGAGGTGCAGCCGCAGACATCATCGCTCTCCACACGTTAACTATTTCTTCAGCAGCTCGCTGAGCAGCGGAGAGGGAAAACCATTCAGAGGAGAGATGTGCCGACCGACTTCCTGTCACGACCACGATCTTTGTGTGTCAGGGAACCTTTCGCACTAATCAGTTACCCGTCGGTATCTGTAGGATTATTCATTCACAATCAAAAGATCGGTTTTATTTTTAAAACTGTGAGTCAGTTGTAAGTAAGGACTCATCTGTATTTTCAGCTTCTAATATCCGTGTAAGCATTTAAAGATGTGTCTGCACATTCACAGATTTGTTTCCACACCTGCAAATGAAATTGATTGTTTTGCACATTTACAAATCCAATTATACAGCGATTGAGATACAAGTACACAACTCTCCAAACACACACACACACACACACACACACACACACACACAGATGTGATGTGATGTGACCACAGAGACACATCAGTTGTGACAGCTTGTCGTTACGGCTCAGCCACACTGATACAGGACTCTGTCAGAGACGGCTAAAGGAAAAAATAAATAAATACGCCACACTTCAGTCATTAAATCTCATCTCATGTAATAAATCCACTGCATCTGTGATCTATTCATGAGAGCGACTCATTTCTGTCTGCGTCTCCTTCAGTTAAACGCTCTGAGCTCCATCGTCCTGCAGACGCACAAACTGAGGCCTCAACAAAATCAGCTCTTTGATGCTGTTGACATCGTCCTCTTTCTTTTTCAAACCTCCACATTCGAAAAAACTTCAGAGGCTGCGCAGCAACATTCAAGTTGCTTTTTATTTCAGTGAAATGATCAGAAATATCAGAGACGACTTCAGACGTCTCAGGGAAAGTTTTGTGTTAATAAGAAAAACAAACCAAATCAAATAATTTAAATTAAAAACTGATTTTAAAATTATATTTCCTGCCTGTAAACAGGATTATAAGCAGGAGCCGTCATGCACTTATGTAAATGGATTAAGTAGGTTATTGCTTTTCTCAGAGTTTATTGCACGAGCATATGAACAAAACCCAAATATAGCAAAGTGACTGAAACCTTTTAAACACTTGACCTATTTTTAGATATTTTATTTTGTGCGCAGTGTGAATTGTAGGATTTTGGTGTCAGAGAAGTTTTCATGTGTCCAAAATAAAATCCAACCTGTGATGGAGGATTTCTTTCTATTGATTCTACTGACGGTAGTATCACTATAATAAAAAAAGATGATCAGAAGATGGAGTGGAGCAGTGAAGTGTCTCACCTGGAACTCAAAGGTCTCATCAAACAGCGGGTCGTCCTGGTTCTGAGCAGCCGTGCGTGTCCGCTGCTCGGCGCAGTCGGCCGGGACGCCGTGCAGCTCCAGAACCACGTACGGGTCGATGACCTCTCCCTTCGCCCCCGACCCCTGAGGCTTGGGCAGGTTATGGGCACTGATGACCTGCAGAGTGAGACGCAACAGCACCGATGACAATTCACATATTTGGGTGGAAAAAATAAATAAAAGTTGTTTTTGATAGCTTTAATCATTCGTCCTGTTCACACTGGAGGTGAAGACATAAATAATAATACGTCACCGCCTCCACCAACCAGTGCAGTTTCAGCCTCAAATGAACTTTTCAGCTAAATTTTAGAATTTCAATTATTTTTACTGCCTCGAAAATGTGATATATCAAAAATAAATTATAGCGATGCATCAGTGTGGAAGCAGAATTTAATGACTCGACAGCAGCGGTTCTTAAAATATGGGTCCGCTGAACCCCGGGGGGTCCGTGACACTCTGCGAGGGGGAACACACAACTAAAATCTTTCCAAGACATTTCTCTTGTTCTCTCAGACAAAAAACAGGCTGTGTCACATTATTCCGAGCGACAAACATGACGGTGTCCTCAGAATATGTCTCGAGTCTTAGCGGAGAAAAGCATCGAGAAGGTTTGCTTTATAAACATCCAGGTCATCTGGACCAGAGTCGTGAGATGATCAATGATCGTTAAATAATAATTAACTTTATTAATCAACTTGAAATGAGAATCTCAGCAGATGTGCACCTTGATGCGAAGCGTCTGAGGAGGAACCCCTGGAACACATCCCTGTGTGTGGGCACTGAAGTACGACACCTCGTCCCTCATCACAGTCGGTCGGAGGACGTAACCACACCCTCCGTTCTGAGAGAATCGACCTCGGTGAAGGTCCAGCATGGCGCCGGGGGTCTGCTGGTTCAAGGCCACGAGCTGGACCCCTCCCTTCCAGTACCCTTGTGGGTTGGGGTTACTGGAGTCCAGACGCACTGAGCTGGGCCTCACCCTGGTTAAAGTGCGCTTTGTGAACATGACCAGGTCCTCCGGGCTCTCGCTGGTCAGCCGCCCGGCCTCTCCCTCCCCCAGGGAGCACAGGGTCCAACAAGGCGGCTCAGGGGCCAGCGGCGTGCTGGGGGAGGAGGGGCTGCTGGTCGGTGACTGCTGCTGGCTCGCTCTCTGGGCGTAGAAGCTGCGGCTACCGGTCCGAGCGATGGCCACCAGGTCTGACAGCTCTTTGTTGAGACGCAACTTTCTGGGTTGAGAGGGTGGAGGCACCACTAAGACCACGCCCAGTTCCTCCTCACCGGGGATGGTCATTCGCCGTCCTGCCAAAGGCCCTCCTCCTCCTATCTCCTCATCCTCCTCAGACACCTCGCCGTCTGACCCTTGCTGCTCCGGCGGCAGCTTCTTCCCCACGAGCAGGATGCGTCCCTTCAGCTGCTCGGGGGAGGGCAGGGTCGTAGCCCGGCCTCCCAGGCTGACGGGCAGGGGCTCTGGCTTGTAGAGACGGGAGCCGAACACTTTCTTCAGGTGCTGCGCCATTGTGCGCTGCTGTGCCGGAGAGCAGCGCTGGCACAGGTACACCAGCAGCGGGTACTGAGAGGTCAGGAAGGCGTACTTGTTCACCACCTCCAGAGCAGAGCGGATGGTCACAGGAGCGTGGTGGTGATGGTGGTGGTGGTGATGGTGGCGGGGGACCTCTGGACCGTAGTCGACCCCCAGGAGGGGCTCCCCTTCTGGGCCGTCAGTCACCCCCAGCTCCAGGCATCGACAACCACACTGCAGGGACTTAATCAGGCCTCCGAGGTCGGCTCTGCCGTGGACCTGGTCGTCCAGCAGGTACGAGCGGTACGAGGTGCTGAGGAAAATAAAACCAACACAATTAACGTCCTGCTTTTTAAAATCTAATAGTATTATTGATATTTAGTGACAAATATTTTACTTAATATCAGCTAAATTGTAAATTAAATTAAAGAAACACCTCAACCCTGTTCTGGGACACAGCTTCTTTGAAAGAAGAGACCAAACAACAACATAAAAATGACCTATAATAATAAAATGTGTCTGATATTAAATTGTATATTTGTGTTTATTTTGGAGGCTCAGAGAGTCAACAGAAGCTTCTGGTGGATGATGCACATGGTGACTGAAAACAGGAGCCGCTGAGTGAATTAATTCAGAGACAGACGTCTGTGTACTGATCTTTCTTCAGGCTGAAAACAACACGGAGCAGTCGTGTGGATGTTGATGTTAGATTCCAGACCCGGACTCACCTGACGTAGTAGTGGGACAGAGGCAGGTTCATGTCCTGACAGACCCCCAGGTGCTCCGGGTCCAGCAGCTGACACTCGGGCGACTGCAGGTAGCGAGCGAATCCGTCCAGACCCAGCAGCCCCCTCTCCCTGCCCTGCGCCGACGGCTCGTGGCGCCTCAGCAGCTCCCAGCAGCCCTCGGTCGTCGCCAGGGACAAACCCTGCTCCGTCTCCAGGAAGAGACGGAGGTCCTGAGGGTCCAGACACTCCCGGTCCTTGGACAGCTGCACCAGTAAGAAGTAGACGTCGGGCCGGGTGCAGAGCTCGCAGAAGGCCTCCTCGAACTCCTCTCGTGTCACATGGGACGTCAGCTTCTCTTTGCTGCGCTGGATCTCCTTGAAACGCTGACGCACCTGAGAGAAGGAGCAGGAGAGGGAGGAGAGGGAGGAGAGGGAGGAGAGGGAGGAGAGGGAGGACAGGTCGGAGGAACGGAAGACGGTTTATTGAGCGAGAGATTAAGTGAACTAATTAGTCGTTCGTTCAAAGCAGCCGACTAATTTGATTAAACTTCAGTTATCTTGCTTCCATGAGGATATTAAAGTGACCCACATTAAACAACACATATCTCTCTCTCTCTCTCTCTCTCTTCTTCTCTCTGTTCTTTTATCTGCGCTCATCCGGGACGGGTTCTGATAGACGACCTCATTCTGGATCCAGCCCCATCGTTGGTATAATTGCTCTAAAAGCCACACCCTCTGCTCTGATCGTCGTCAGGCCACGTTACATTTTGTGTAATAACATTTTAAATCCCTGCTCACCTTCGCTTCCTTGATGCCGGGACACAGTTTGCAGATGGTGGCGACCGCGACGTCCTCCGACACGATGCCGTAGCCGTCCTCGTCCACCTGGGCGAACTCCGCCGCCAGCCACTCGCTCCTCATCTTGCTCCCCAGGCTTCCATCAACCGCCACACCCCCTCCTTCACCCAGCCCTCCTCCACCACCTCCCCCAGCCCCACCGATCACAGACGGGTGGGCCAACAGGTAGCGGAGGCCCGTCACCCAGATGTTGGCCACATCAGCAGACAGTGCGACCAGGTCCAGAGACTGCAGGGAGGAACAGATCTTAACCGTCACTTGAATATTTCGTCGTATTTGCTGATTATTGAAGAAGGAACTTCACGACAAGCATCTCCTCTTCGTCCTTCCTCACCTGGTAGTCGTCTCCATGGATGATGGAGAAGGCTGCCTCCTCAGCCAGCTGCTCAGACAGGGGGCCGTTGTGGAGGAAGGTCTCGGTGCTCTTCCCGATGCGGACCTCCCGGACGCTGCAGACGTCCAGCCGAGCCCGCTCGCCGTCCTTCTTCGACGGCTCCCAGCGCAGGCAGCTCAGGTCCGGGTCCAGGGTGTAGAAACGACAGTAGACCCTGGAGTTGGGCCGGATCTTCTTCAGTTCACAGCCGCCCTGCATGAACGCCAGGCAGTCCGCCGCGCTGCTCACCTGGGACGGAAAACAGGTTTTACTATTTGAGTTCAATATAGTTTTGTTTTTACGTTCGTTTCCTGTTCTAATCTACCTTCTTCTCAGACGGCATGCTGCTGAAGGACACGGTCTTCTTCCTGCCGCCGCCCATCTTCTGCACTGAAGGATCCTGGGAAAAGACACAGACAAGGTCAAGACTAGAAGAAGTGTTTCTACATTTGAGGTTTGAGATTTTAACCATAAACTATTTTCAATAAAAATAAATAAATAAAAAGAAAATTTAAATATATACAACTTGAATTGAGACACTCATATATTTATTGAAGTAAAATATTTATTTAAATCTGTTCATCAGTCAACTGATGGATGTAATGTCACATTCTTCTTGTTCATGGTCCTGACATTTTTGGGTTCTTGGTGTTTTCACTGTTTCTCCGTCTCTGAATTTGGACAGAATCACTTTCCGATCATCACATCCTTATTTAGCTGTGCTAGTGGTTTCATAAGCAGGCACAGAGACTGTGTGTCGGGTTAGGACAAAGAAATATTTTAACATATATTCCAAAAACCTTTATTTCACTTCAACCTGTGAAGAAAAGTGTGAATTTCGAGCCTTTAATATTGGTTTAATGTTGAGAACAGACTGAGGGAGGAGGTGAGTTCACACAGAAATTATCATTTATCTCTTTATTGATTCATTCTCTGGCAAAAACAAAAGGTGTTCATGTTAAAACATGTGAAACTCATAACTCTAGTGTCATGTGACCCAGAGACTGTACATGTACAAAAGTGAATCCAAATCTTCTTGATTGCCCCCTGGTGGCTGGCTGCAGTACAGGTCATGAACTCTGCCTACTCCATGTTAATGCAAGGGACATAAACCAAACTACAACGTCATTTCAGGTTTTATCACACTGATGTTTGCTCCATGTTTGCTAAGTTATTTGACGATATAAAAACAAAGTGAAACGTCATGATTGGCGGCCAGACTGATCATCATGACCAAATGACGTCGCCCGTATCCAAGATAATTTGGCTCAACGTTTCAATACGATTGTGACATAAAGAGTTTTGGTCAAAAGTAAAGAATAATGAATAAATCACAGAATCAGAGTCTGTGGGACCCAAACGACGAGGAGGTTAAATAAGAAAATATTAACTCTCTAATTTCAGTGCCCACATGTAAAGAGGAAGCAGAGCTGTGCGTGTGGGTGATGCTGTGTTTACTGTTGTTTTTTTTTATATCGCCTCTTTATCTCTCACGATCAAGGCCATTTCACCCTGAGAGCGTTTCACACACACCTCACTGCCTCCGGTGTCGAGTCAGTGAATACATGAGCAAAACCAAAAGCTGCAGCTGATGGTCGGAGCTCAGCTCTCTGCTCTCAGCGCCAACATGTAATTATCATTTCAGCTCCGACCACCGCGGCTCATTACCGAGCGGTGGAGAGCCGCTATCAGGGTCTCTATCAGCGCCGATGAAAAACTAGGTTAACATTGACATTTGCTCAGCACGATGAGATGAAGCTGCAGAGTCAGAGGCAGGAAACACAGACCTCAGGGGATAAACATGTACATGTAAGACGAGAGAACCCGGGGGAACACATCAGAACCCAACGGGCTCGGTCGGGATCCGCACTCGAATGCAGAGGAGGAAAATCCATTGTGTTTGCTGATGTTTGAAGCTTTTACAGAAAGATGGGATGAAACAAGGAGCGTGTAAAGCTCCAACATTTCATCCGACATGACCCTGGAGGGCAGCCTGAACCCAGTGGATCCATTTCCCTGCCCGAGCGACGGTCAACACTGTGGTTGTGTCCTGACAACCGTTCTTCTGTTGTTCATGTGGTTTTCATGTGCGGGTTAAATGTAAACAGTGATTGGTGGTTTAATGAGCCGCGGCTGCCGGCAGGCTCCCAGGAGATCTGTGAGAAAACCTCCCGTCGCTCACAGCTGATCTATTGTCCACGAAATGAATTAACAAGGCTCGCTCCTGTCAGAGGCTCCAATCTGACATGTTTGGTTCCTGCACGCTGACAACACACACACACACACACACACACACACACACACACACACACACTGTTTAACGCCTCGCTGAAATGTAATTAAATCTACATGTTAACTGTGGCACTTCCTGTGCACCTGAATGCAGGTGCTTTCTAAACTCCAGGGAAACAAAGCGAACATTATTTCCACTGGAACACACAAACACACACACACACACACACACACACACACACACACACACACACACACACACACACACACACTGGTAACGTGTGATTGTGAGGCAGCTAAATGTTGTCATAGGCTCCAGTAAACATGCAGGGTGGATTTGAGGCCCTGCAGACCTCGGCTCTGCTTCCTGATGCTGCAGGTGAGGACTTATGGAGGGACGGGGGGGGGGGGGCTGAGACAACCTGTGACCCTCTGCGGGTCTGGAGCCACAGGTTTGATTCTGTAAACTACCAGTTTGAGGTGAGAAAGACGGCAAAGCTTTAAAATTACAAATTCAATAACAATATCAAGTCATTTTAAAAATGCAGCAAGAACAACAATGGCCCCATCGACAGGAGAACGTTATTTATCCGCCTTCTTCAACCTTGGATTTTTTAAACGGCTTCAAACTGCAGACGTCCACTTATTAGCTGCTCGAGAACAAAATCAGGATCGTCCACTTTTTGCACAAAACAAAAAGTCCTTAAAATACCCGAGAGAGAAGAAAAGTAATTTGGAACATTAACAATTCCGTTGTTAAGCTGTCAGTCACAAAAGCTCACAAGTAAAAACGTAAAAATCGAACTACATTTCGTGGTTTTGTTGTTTTTATGCAGCTTATAAAAACTAAACAGGGGAAATGAACCAAAGCATTACCAGTTTTATTGTATAGAATAAAAGAAACATAATTAGAAACACATATTTTGGGATAAAAAGACAGTTTTGCTGCACAAACATTTTATACATGTTATTTACTTCTAACACAACCATCAGCTGCTCTGCCGTTCTTCTTCTTCACTGTCTAAATGTAGAGACGTTTTCTGAGTTGTTGCTCAATGACCTCGTTACGTCTGACACGTTAAAGACGTGTTTTCTCTCCCAGACTCTCGATATATAAATAATATAATAAATATATGTTGCAAAGTTTATCGTTTACACTTTATTTTTTAGCTGTCTTCGTCTTCTACGTGTACGTATGCTGAGATATTTGTATTCATCACTCGGACATTCAGGGAGCTGCAGGAAAAGTTCCAGAGCGACTGACTCACATATTTTTGTTCTCACAAACACAACATTTTTTACATGTGATGGAGTATTTTTTTTTAAAATCTTATTTAAGTAAACAGTCTGAATATTTCTCAGAAAACTATTCTTTGAATTTTTTTGGGGAGAAAATGGCAGAAAGGAAAAACAATGGACAGAACAAACAGGACGATGATCACCTCAGAGGATGAGGAGGGAGGGAGAGAGTAACAGAGAGAGAGAGAGAGAGAGAGAGAGAGGAAAATCGTCCCATTCACTACACAAACATGTATTGATTTCCTATTCCAACGCCTCCGAGTGCACGGACACACACACAGCGAGGCGGAGAGGTCAGAGTCGCCAATAAAGGCCGTTTGCTTGTTTCTGTCCCACAAAATGTCTGTTTTATTAAGTTGGTCAGCGAGGAGGCGCCGGTCAGACGAGCTTAGAGAAAGCAGGTCAGCCGGTATTTAGGTGGACGCAGGCGGGGAGGGGGCGGAGGCAACCGTGCACTCATGTGTCCCTGGCTCAGCCACGGATGCCGTGAGGCGGCGTGGTCATTTGGGATGATGTTGTCGCCGCTGCCCCAGTGAAATCTCAGCGAGGACCTACAGTGCCGTCCAGGAAACTGCAGACACATTCTCTTAAAGCTTTTAATGCAGCGATCACAGGGCATCTATTAGTTATAATCCACGGCCTGCATTAAGCTGCCCCCCCCCCCCCAACCTCTCTCTCTGGTTTGTTTTACTTCTATGCTCTTTAGCTGCAGATTTGATCATTCTCTCCATCACTGAGTCGCTGCCAGAGAAAGGGAGAGAGCGAAAAAAAAAAAATCCCAGCGCAGATGGAGAGATGGTGAAATGGGACCAAAAGCTGCAGGGAAAAGAGAAGAGACGCAAGAAAGGTCAGACGGGCAAATTTAGAGAGTGGGTCGCAAAATGAAAGGATGGCCTTAAGTGGAGACGGATGAACAAACAAAAAAAAGAAAAACCTAACCATTGAAATAGAAGTGAAGCAAAACGAATGAAAGAGCCGAGGAGAGACCGGAGATGAAAAGACGAGCGAGATGCAACAAGTGGCGACGCAGGAGGAGAGAGAGGAGAGCGGTGGACGTGCAGAACAATAAGTCATTGTAGTGAACAGGCATGGACAGAACGTGAAGTGGTCACAGCAGCTGCCTCTTCGCTCAAACAGCAGAAATGTACTTCACATGCACGACCACATCCAAGGGCTTCATCATTTAACCCTGTGATGCACAGAGGAGAACAAAAACAGCTGGAACCACAGACTGGGAATAAAGACGTCTATCGTCTCAATGCCATTAATTACAGAAGCTCACTGGGAGACGACTTAGGAGAGTTACTGAGATTCTGCAGCTTAGAGAGATAAACGTTTGCCCCCCCCCCTTGATTCCAGTCTTAATGCTAAGCTAAGCTAACTGGTGATAGCTTCATATTAATTAATTCTCCATGTTAGCAGATGGGACCAACAAACAAAAAAATCAAGGTATATGTCATTTAAAGGTGGTTTCTGTCATTTCAGGATTTTTTTTTTGGTTCAGGTTTGACCTCATGGTGGCGCTGCATCACTGACAGAGACAGACAGACAGAGGGTTGAATGTGTCAGTTCATATCATCTCTGTAAAACGTGACCCTCGTTTTACTATGTTCTCCTCTCAGCTCTGCAGAGATGAGCTGCACCACCACGAGCCGCCTCATCCCATCCACCACACAAACACGTATCGATTTCCAGTGTCCCCGCCCCCCTCCCTGCAAGTGACGACACGATGAAGAGTTTCGTTTCATTCATGAATCTGATCATTTCAAACAGAAGCAGGAGAATGAAAGAAGGAAGCTCAGGTGTTAGAGCAGAGTTCAGCTGCCTCACTGCCGGAGAACAGAACGTTTTCCAGGTCACAGTTTCCACTTTGTGAAGCCAGAGGAGCTCGGAGAGAGAGAACAGGATTCAGCTTTCAGCGGGTTAGAGAAACCAAAAGAACGAGACTTTAGTTTGTCCAGAGCTTAACGTCTTCAGAAACTGTGTCAAGCACCGAATGTAAATATGATGATTGACAGCTGAGACTGACTGGTAATTCACGCACTGTTATCAGCGCAGCGCAGATACCGAGTGTCAGCTCTGCGTCAATCTGAGGTCTGAGAAAACACCGATGCATTTAAAGGTCAAATATGGTTAAAAGTGGACTCATGTGAGGGGACAGACAGCCGAGTCTTCGACCGGGACACGGGGAGGGAAACGTAAAACAAAGAGCACTTTCTGTTCAATAAACCTCAGAGGAAAAGGTTTTGTGGTCAGACGTTGGTCGAGCTGAGACGCTAACAAAGCAGCGGTGCAGGTTTGGAGTCTGGTTGGTGGAACACATCTCCAGATCACGCTCCGCAGACCTGAAGCTGCTTGAGCTGCAGCTAATCAACATCGTTCAAGTCAAACCTGCAGGATTTCATCTTTAGGACTTGACAAACACGTATTTTTAAAACTAAAAGAGAAAAGCAGTAGTTAAACCCTGGAGTCATATTTGCGTCTGTGCTGCACCGCGACCTTCAACGGTCGGTGACACACTGGACACGAATCAAATACACTTTACACTCATTGAAGCATTAATGTAAAAATCTATTTACAACTGTGACAAAAAGTCGAACACACACGGGCTCGGCTGAGCACAGAGTTTCCATTCATTGACCAACTTGTTTACACAACATGTTAACCTTCTACGTAATGCTCTCTCTCACACACTCACACACTCACACACACACACTCACACACACACACACACACACACACACACTCAGAGCAACACCTGGCAGTTGCATAAATCCAGTTCCAATCCGATCCCATGATCTGGCTAATGATCCCTCAGCACATTGGCAGTAGATTACCACAATAGATTACTGAGCCGCCGTCTGCATCCACAGTCTTACAGCCGCTAATCCACAGCAAAGGACGGGTCCGCTGTGTGTCGCAGTCAGCACAGAGGCCCAGAACACACACACACACACACACACACACACACACACACACAGATGGCTGCCATTTACACTTCACTTTAATTCTTTAATCATTTTGTTTGAAATCTCCTGATTCTGTCTGTGTGAACTTTTAGGATCCAGATCATTGCAACAGCTGTTGACGCACTTTGGGTTCAGACTCTCGTGGTTGTGGCTCCGCGATGTTTCCACATAAGAGGTCAGACTCACAAGACGTTTGATCTCTTTTTAATGCACGAAATAAAAAAACCTTACATTTCTACCATGAGTGCAGAGTCCATTCTAAACATGCCTGTGTGGGATGAGCGGTTTGTTTGGTCTGTGGAAACACTGGGCTCCTGTTTGTTCAAATATGGAATCAAAACATATTTGCACTTGGTTCAGAATTGATAATTGGACATTTTTGTTACTATTGTTCCAGCTTCAGTTTGAATTAAGACAAAAAATAAAGTGCGACAAAGATTTGTGTAAAGTTCTCTCGAATATAAAACGAGGAAAATCTGAAAATGATCCGTGTAAATAAAGGAGTAAAGGGTGAAATGTGAGGAGCTGTGTTGAGCTGTGTTGAGCTGAGCTGTCAGATGTGATGCATGTACACACACGTTCTCTGGTTTCAGCTTTAACCTGGCTCCTCACAGGATCCTGGATTCTTGTGAGTGTCGAGTGTTAGCGAAGCCTCGGCCTCCTGCCGCGCTGATGATTGTGAAGGAGAGAAGAATTGATGGGGACCTTTCAATCAAAGCCCCTTTGCACCGCAGGCACACACACACACACACACACACACACACACACACACACACACTAACAATGCCACTGATAAAAGGAGGTGCATGTGTGCAAAGGTGAGCTCAATTTAACTCATTTAATGTGATTGGCTGAACTATCGTCTTATATTCTTCTGATGTGAGGAAATTATATATATTTTTCTTTTCCCTCTTCATTTATTCTCTTCTTACTTTACTTTCCGTCACAGGGTTTGGTTGCAAGGTAGTTAAGGTCCGCACATTTTCCTGAATGTCAGAGTGCGTCCATGTGAGGAGGAAGGAGGATAAGGTTCAAAGACAATTGACTTTTCATTCACCAGCTGTTTACCTTGATGGACAAACTCCTAATGCAACGCAGGGTTCAATCAAAGTCAGTGCTTCGTCTCCCCGGTGACTCGGGCACCAACATGTTCGAGCCGCCGTCGGGTCTCAATAAAACGGTGCATGTTATGCAGGGGCCTAGTTTTCCCTCAGATGCAGCCGCCTGTGCTGAAGCACTGGACTGTCTCGGCTGCAGCCGGTAACACACAGCGCCTCCTGCAACACGCTGCACGTAAATTAAACCGCTGTGACACCAGAGGACGAAGCAAACGCACCCAGACGGACACGACAGCAACCTCTCCTTCATGTCTAGACAATTTTTCAGCTTCACCTATTTAACCTCTAAATCTGCCTCTGCCTTTCTCCCTCGTTCCGTCTGTGCTCCCTCTTTTCCATTTCTCTTGATTCCCCCTGAATCGCTCCGCTCATCGTCGCCTCTTGACCCTTTAAACGCTGCCCCCCCCCCTCCTCCTCCACTTCTTTTCTTTATTCCACCTTTCATTCTTGATAACCGTTTCCTCTCTTGTCTGCCTCCTTGCCCTTTTCCATCTCCTCCGTTCCCGTCAATTGTTTTTATCTTTTATCCACACCCTCCTTCTGTCCTCCTCCATCCCTCCATCCGAGCTTTAGTGCTATCAAGGGAGGCCTGGAGGGGTCTTTAGACGGAGGCCAAGAGAGGAACTGATCCAAGGCAATGACACACTTCCAAGTCAAGAGGACGTTTGTTATGTAACAGCTGTAAAGCTTCTCTGGTGGGTCTGTGACTCTGCCGACACATGCACA
Organism: Paralichthys olivaceus; assembly: GCF_024713975.1. Taxonomy (NCBI): domain Eukaryota; kingdom Metazoa; phylum Chordata; class Actinopteri; order Pleuronectiformes; family Paralichthyidae; genus Paralichthys; species Paralichthys olivaceus. The sequence goes on along the minus strand of NC_091102.1, from coordinate 2,718,766 downwards.
GATAAAAACACACACAAACAGAGGAGGAGAGAGAGAGAACGAGAGAGACAGAGAGAGAGAGAGGAGGCTTGAATGAGATCAAGAGGGAGAAGCGACAGAAAGAAAAAGAAAGGAGGAGGGGGAGAGAGAACAAAGTGATAAGAGATTAATAAAGGAGAAGAGAGAGAGAGAGAGATGAGGAAAAGACAGGCAGGGATGGAGAGAGAAAGAAGATGAGAGAGGAGAGGATGAGGGACATGGAGGGTGAGGAAAGGGTGGATGATGGAGGGAGAAACGTAAGAGCAGGTAGGTATCTCAAAAACACACACACACACACAATCAGCTTCGTCCACAGAAAAATGGGCAAACAGTTTTTCTCTTCCTGTTCTCACTGTGAAGATAGAGATGAGGAGACGGAGGGGTGGAGGGGTGGAGGAGTTGGAAGAGAAGAGAAGATGTTTAGTAAATGGCTTGATGAATCTTTCAGAGAGGAAGGGTGGGAGTGGGGGATGGAGGACAGGAGCGAGGGGGGAGAGGAGTGACGAAGAGGAGGAGGAAGAAAAAGCTCATTTTGAATAATTGACCATAAAAGCCATTAAACTACAACAGTGAATCTCAGGTGTTTTATATTGACTCATAAGAAATTTCAACATGAGACTCACACATGATGAATGGGGTGTGTGTGTGTGAGTGTGTGTGTGAGTGTGTGTGTGAGTGTGTGTGTGTGTGTGTGTTGTACATGTCAAACAGTGGATCTGTCAGACAAACTCAGACATCAGTTATGTAACCCCCCCCCCCCCCGTCCACAAACCAACACTCTTCAGCTTCAGAAATTATTCAGACTCTTCTCTTTTCTCAGACTTGAATAAAAAAAATATTAAATAATTTGCAAATTGCTCAGATTGCGCTCTAATGTTCAGAGAACATCAAGTTCAAGGAGGCTTCACCACAGACTCTGAGCTTTTTCACTTAGAAGAACTTTTACATTCACAGAGAGACGAGCACCCAGAGACCACGTACCTCTGTGCTGGGTTCTTCCTCGGGTCATAACTAACCTCTTAGTGGTTCTCATGTTTATTATAAAGACCTGACGGATGAAGAGCGACTGAGATGCTCAACGTTCAAACAGGTTTTGGATTAATAACTACAAATATGTTTTCACTTCGTCATTAATAGCGGGAGACTAATTTTATCCAAACAATTCAACTTATAAAAGAAAAATCACAAGGGTCTGAAGGCGCACACACACACAGACACACACACACACACACACAGATACACAGACACACACAGAGACACACACACACACACACATACACACACACACACATGCACTCTGCTGCTCTTATGTTTCCATTTTCAATATGATTTCTGCCGCTGCCATGGCAACCACAGGTGAAGGACACAGGATGGAATAATGAAGGTGTAATCATCTCGATCGTCTTATTTCATCTTGAGCAAGTGTGTGTGTGTGTGTGTGTGTGTGTTACTTTCAATGTGTGTGTGTGTGTGTGTATATACATCCTGCGTCACACCCATTTCCTGTGAGTGCCTGAGCCTGAGAGGATTTCCGCAAAACAAACGTGCATTTGATCTCCACTAATTTGTGCACTTTGATGCCGCGGCAGAAAAAATCTATCAGGGTTCACTTCTCTCTCCTGAAATCTCTCCGTCACGTCTGCTCTCGCTGCAGCTCTACGCTCTCGCGTCACTTGCACGTCGGGACCCAGACATGTGGAATGTCACAGTGTACATACAAGCTCCCGTGTGTGTGTGTGTGTGTGTGTGTGTGTGTTTAATTTAAAACTGCACAGATTAAATATTCTCATGAGCTTTCAGATTAATTTGGGGATATTTGTTCAGGGGGAATTTGTTTGTGACGCAGCATTAAAATTCACCAGAGACTTAACAGAGTAAAGTTCATTCGGACACATTCTGATTGTGCAATAATCATTAATGCTGGAAAATATTGCAGCGGTTCATGAAGACTCTCAAATGTTTAGATGATGAGTCTTATTTTTTTTTTTTACCTAAATGCACATTGGGACGATAAATTCTGACATGAAACGGTTTTTTAAAAAAAACAAAAACAATGATGTAAAATGTCTGCAAATCTGAATGAAAACCCAGAATCATGTGATTTGAAGAGCGGAGCTGCCGTGATCACAGCACCAGGTGTGCAGAGTGAAGTTCACAGAGCACTGACACAAACAGCTCAGGGATTTATGGTCACATGAAGCCAGCGGATAAAAAAAAAAAACACACAAGGTCAAACACCGAACCAGCTGCCCTCGGTGCACAGCCTGCTCCCGCGCTGCTCCGACCCGATCACGTTTTTCAAACCAACACTGGCAAAAACATAAATTGCTTTTCTTGTTTGGATTTTTAAGGATTAAGCCTCAGGTAAGAGCTCAAACATCCAACGAGCCACAAGCGCCGCGTTCCCGCAGAGAGTTTAGAGCGAGACGGTAAAACTAACACGAGACGACAGGACTTCATAACATCTGACACATTAGGAGACATGAGAAGAAAAAGGGAAGCTGCTCCGTATAAACACTGATGAACAGCCACAGATCAAACTGTGCAGGGACGACACAGAGCGTTCTTTCTTTAAACCATTATCACTGAAACATCGGATTTCTAGGAACAAAATGTTGTTGGAGAACCGTTTTCTCCAAATCATCGAAACTATAATCACAGAGCGAGAGGGAAAGCATGTGAGGCTGAGGAGAGGAGTGAGGGAGAGGAAGGAGGGAGGGAGGGAGGGAGGGAGTGACCTTTACTGCTCCTCAGATAGAAGAGGGGGAGAGGAAATGGCCTTGAGATAGACGAAGAGAAACAGGGAGCAGCTGGACTGAAAAAACAAGTAACAACACTGAGACTAACGTCTGAGTGAAAACCACAATGATGTTTTATCATTAGAACATAAATACGACCTGGTTCACACCAGAAGGTTTTCAACTCTCTCATAATGTTGTTAATATTATAATCGTCACAGCGAATCTGATCTGAAAAACTTTTAAACGTGCAATTCTGTTTATTTTCTTTATTTTAGTTTTAAATATTCGGTTGTATTTGTGTTTTCGTTGTATTTATAGTTGAATATAATCACGTTTGTGGCTAAACTTTACATTTCTTACATCATCTTTGGAATCATTGGATATTTTCTTTTACTAATACATTTACAAATTGGCAGATTTGTCGGAGCCAGAATTTCTTCTACTCCCGGATATCGTATCGGCATCTGTCCGTTTGCTTCCTGATCGGTTCTCGTCATTCACACCTCGTCGAATGTAAAGCGTTTCCAATCATAACTGTCAGTAACACTTCCACTTCGTTGTCGTAGCTTCAGTTTCCTCTACTTTGTTCTTTTTTTTTCTTTTTTTTTTTTTACAGCGTTAATGGGAGCGGAGCTAAAAGCTGCAGCTCTGAAGTGTGTTGAAGCGTAAGAGCCTCCGAAGAGCAGGTGAGGTGTCGTTTGAAGTGTGAACGCTGAAAAGCGGTTGACGTTTCAGCCTCTGGAGTCATCGGAGAACACTCTGAACATGTTTTATTTATGGGGACTGCAGATGTGGGGATCTCACTCTCATTCATCTCTGAGCAAACAAAAAGAAACGAAAACTGTTTAAACTTTTAATACGGAGACTGAAGGAAGAAAAACAAATAAGTTGGAATAAAATCAGTTTACATGTAAGCTGATGATATTTTACTTTATTTTCTTCCATGTTTCCACCATATCTGTGTGTAAAATGAATATTTCTGTAATGTTTTGAGCGATTATCACCAAAGACTTTATTTAAAATCATTTTTCAGTTTTCTATCAAGTCACTGTTACAGCTGAACAGTTTTAGACCTGGAACTCCCACTGGATTTTCATTTGAGACTGAAACACCGAGGAGAGTTGAAGTGTGAGTGTGTGTGTGTGTGTGTGTGTGTGAACGGCTGAAGCGTCGGGTTGTTATGTAAGCGGCGAGCGGAGCCAAAATGTCAGCTGATTGTATATTCATAATGATCTATCTGGTCATATCTGCAGCTGTCAACAAAAGCTCCAGCCTTCATTGTGAATCTGAAAAGAATCACACTCCTACGAGCGTTCACACTCCCACACTTCCAACACCTACGAAATGAATAGAATTACAGATTTTAAAATAACATCCAGACCAAACACACTGTTACACAACGACATCACAATAAACCTCTGCTCACTTTGTTTCCAGCGTTGTGATTTGAATCTAACGTGGTTTAGAGAAATAAGTGACGTGATGTATTTCACTGCTTTCCTGTGCAGGCAGGTGCAGTTCGTGGCGTGCAGTCCGTGGTGTGCAGTCCGTGGCGTGCAGTCCGTGGCGTGCACCCGGCCACTGTCGCAGTGATAAACTCCGGGAACATTTAATCCACTTTGGATTAAACCGGACAGGTTGTTTGGGGTCAGGACCTGAACTCAAATCCATCAAAGGCCACGGTCACATTAGTGTTGGAGGAAAGTTTTAACCTGATGCCCGAGAAATATTAACACGTACACAAGCTTCTGTGTCACAATAATCACAACAAGGAGTTTATCACGCCGGGTAAGAAGAGAAGCGGTAGATGGAAGTGATGCCAGCTAACAAGAAGTAAATATAATAAGAAACTTAACATGTGAGTGATGGTTATAATAATATGAAAAAACTTTTTTATCAGGCTGCAGCAGGTGAAGCGTCTCAGAGTGCAGGTCAGTTTTGATTTGTTTTAATTGAGTTATTTAAAATCCTGCATGTTAAATAAAATATGTCACTTTGGAAAAACAACTTAATGAATTGATTCACAACTTGATTGCGCAGGTTTCTTTACCGTTGTGTTTACGTGTCACACAGACACACGACGCTGGGTTGTAAAGGTTTGTTTACAGCTGTTTATCTGAACTCACGGACCTGAGTTGTGTTTCTTCTCTTTTAATTAAAGTAATCACAAATCCGCACATCAACGTATAAAAAAATCACACAAATCAGAAGAGCGGCAGAATCCAAAGAGAGTGAGGCGCTCGGCCTATCGGCCTTAAACCGCTGTGCTCAAGTTAAAGTGTGAGGTCTCAGGGGAAGAGGGAAATTTTAATCAAGTAAAAAGCAAGAACATTCTCCAGGTGAAGGTCATTTATCCAGAGAAAAACAAGTCTTTGAACACAACACAAACATGCCCAGTTAGAACATGAGGCATTCGGGGACACGGCGGTAACTGAGTTTTACAGTTATTTAACGCTGTGATGCTGGGAGGTCTGACGCCGCGTCATCGTTTCCTCTCAGGACCTGAAAGCATGACGGTGCAATTTGTCCACTGGATTATGTTAAAAGGATGCGATGCTAATCAAGCAGATCTGAGTTAATCATCTTTTCAGTTAATCTCCCTGTGCAGATAGAATCCGGAGGGATCCGCACCTCGACCCACCGCAGCATCGGGCAGGTCACAGTGCTGCACGGAGGGATGGAGGGGTGGAGGGGTGGTGGGGGGGGGGTGGGGGGAGGTGGAGGTGATGGAGAAAATGACGGCGGAGAATAGATGGGTGGTAAAACCGAGACAAGAGCCCAGCAGGGGGGGGGGCGATGCTGCCAGCGAGAAACAGATTATGATAAATGTCAGTCTATTATTTCCTGAATAGAATTTAGGACAGCGGAGGGGTGAGGAGGGGGAGACAGAGGGAGGAGAGGAGGTGGGCTCGAGGTTAGTGGAGCGGTGGGTTCTGAAGTGCGACGTGAAACACTGACACACACACAGGGACACACACACACTGGCTGTCGTCCCTGGTCACATCGTGTTGTGTTGTCTCAGCAGGTGGAAGAATTCATGACGACTCGTCTGCTTAATATCAACAGATCATAATTATAAACTACAGCTTGAGGCAGAAAGTAGATCCACATCCACACGAGCACGTCTGTGTGGCGGAGAGGATAAATGTGTTACCTTGAATAAAACTGTGGATTTCACTTCGGATCATGTCAAGTTAACATGTCAACAACATACACAACACACGTTAATGATACATTGTTACATATTATGACTTGAATGGTCGTGTCACCTTAAGACAAGCGCAAATATTTTCAGAAAAAAAAAAATGAGCGTGTGAAACACGTTGGACGTTTGGTGGGAACTAATGTTCACACTATAAAAATACGAGATGCAAAACAGAGATGCAAACACGAGACAAGAGAAGAGGAGCTGTGTGTGGGTGTGGTGTGTGTGTGTGTGTGTGTGTGTGTGTGTGTGTGTGTGTGTGTGTGTGTGTGTGTGTGAGAGAGAGAGAGCTAAGAATAAAC